>NW_026596214.1:289978-405934 GCF_907164565.1 Psammomys obesus
TGTGTGTGTGTGTGTGTGTGTGTGTGTGTGTGTGTGTGTGTGTGTGTTTGCCTCTGCCCCATCGGCCAGTTTCTGCAATTTTAGACTTAGAACTTTTTGAGTATTGAAATGGCCAATTCTGATCTTTAACAGCAACTTATGTCTTAAAAGTTTTTCCTATTCCCACCACCGAGCTTTAATCACCTTAGCTTTCAATCAGGTTACTTGGATTTGAGATAAATGAGTTGTTGAAATTCTCTCCAAAGGCAAGTAAATGGCCCAGGGCCAGATTCATATAAACTTCCACGTGATCTTTGCCTCTATAAACCAAATTGAGCCCCTCATCTACAATATTCACATTTAGAATTTATACAGGAATCTGTATGACAAATGATTAGGTCAAGAAGGCTCTACTCGTGAATACAAACAAATTCATTAAATGTATGACAAAACTACTGAAAATGTGACCCAGGAAACAAAAGAAATGTGACAGAAGCATAATTCTCTGCAGTTTTCTCCTTTCTATACCATTTGGCAGAATAGGCAGTCACTAGTGAAGACAAATGAAGGCTTGGGAGAGTAGAAAGGAGGTAATATTTGCCTGAAATTTATAAAAAAAAAAAAAAAACTGACTGTGAATCCATTATAGTGAGAAGTGTCAGAAGGTCCCTTTTAGAATTGGGCCATATTTCCCTTCGGGTAATTATATCATCCAATACAAATGGATGAAAATGTGTAAACAGTTCTATTTACTACCCACAAGCTTTGAAAGTTCATAAACAGGATTTAACATTTGTCCCACAAAAGAGTCACAGTGGTAAGTCCTTGGAAACTGCCATAAGATGAATTGGGCTGGGGATAAATTGGGTAGACAGGTCACGATGAACTAAATTCACTGGTTGTTTCTATTGGACACAGAAGGACTTATTTTTCTGGCTCGAAGCTTCTCTTGGACAATTTCCTCAGATTGCAAATAGATTTTTTTCCTGCTCTGAAACATGTTTTTATTCATAAAATGTAGACTAGCAAATCCAAAGTCTTTACTTGGATAGTGAAAATTTTTTATGTACTTTGTCTTTTTTTTTTTTTTTTTTTTTTTAAGAGAAAGAAGCAAAGAATCTCTACAGCTTCCAAAGACTTTTCTTAGGATGTGTGTCACATTCTATCCAGGTTCAGTCAACAGCGTCTCCCTCTAATGATCTCGGTTCAATGGAGTCTAGGAGGCTGAAACACCACATAACTAACTCTCAGTGAGAGACGCAGTAAGATGAAGTCAGATCCACTCTCCTGTGTTCACTAAAGCACATATGGACAGCAAGGTAAGCACTCTACCGACCAAAGCTCTCTCCCCAGATCTCAATTTTCATTTTACCTTAATATTTGAATGGCTTTTACATTTTATTACATTTATTTATTTGCTGTGTGTGTGTGTGTGTGTGTGTGTGTGTGTAGGTCAGAGGACAACTTGTGTAAGTAGATTCTCTCCCGTGTGGGTTCCAGAGAATAAACTTAGGTCATCAGGCTTCACAGCAAGTGTCTTAACTCAATAGCCATCTCACTAGCCATCGATTTTTATTTTAAGCTCATTTAATTAACTTAAAAAACTCAGAAGCTTAGCTATGAACACTGGATGAAGGAATTAAACAACATTTTTTTTTTGTAATTGATAGAAATTGTGTCTGTTAACCTTTCTAGTTAGAGAAAACACAAAAGCACTGGCAAAGCAGCTGTCCCAGGCTCAATGCATATGCATTTGTATTTCTGCACCTGGTCCTGGCACACAAAATGGGTATCTCAAGAACCAAAGACTTTATGTGCTTGCATCCCCAACCTACGTAAGAGACCCAATTAAATTGGCTGGAGTTTATATTAGGTGTAGATAGGAGGAAATGCCATTGTGTTCCGTGAACTGATCACAACCTCTGCTGAGTCAAGGACAGCACTTGATTTAAAAATGCAGTGAAGGCTTTCAGACTTTCTGGCTTTGGTTGATGCAAATGTAGGGTAATTGCTTACATACAAGAAAAACATATGGATATTCCTCAAATATCCTTTTGCTCATAGGACTATTGTCTTCCTCAAAGTTTGGCCAGAGATCACTGAAGTTGTTCAAAACTTGGATTAAAAATATGTACGATCTTTTCATGTTATATCTATATTGATTATAATACTAGCTAGATAGAACACAGATTCTTTATTCAAAACGTTTGGAACAGAAGTATTTCAGATTTAGGAGTTTTTCAGATTTGAGGATATTTTAAAGACTACCAGTTAAACATCCCTAATCCTAAAAATATCTCAAATCCAAAAATGCTTTGAAACCTGAAACTTTCTTTTCTGTGATCCTGGGTATTGCCTCAGGTCTTTGTGCATGCTAGGTAAACACTCTACCACTGAATACATATTTCCCAAGAACAACCCAAAACTACTGAATGCTCTTTCTATACATTTTCTGAAAATAAACATGTAAATTCAAGAAAAATTTTCACAATATTATAAATATTGTACCTAAATTCTACCTGCTGTCCTTCATATACAGATAGTGACATCTTAGCAAAAATGGCAATTAGTTCAATTTAATTAATTGCTAAGGAATTTCCCTGTGTAGCCTCATGTTAAAGAGAGGCATCAAGCAAAGACAAAGAGTCAAGGGCTTTGTCTGGTACTCAAAGGCCTGATGGAACAAGGCTCAGAATCTTTTTTTTTTGCTAATTCTAGAGAATGAATCACTGGTCCCCAACAGTACTATGGCTGCTTCATGATGTTTCAGGCAGTCAGCCTAAAAGAGGACAGTGTGTGCAATAAACCTGCAGCTAGGTGCTAAGGGCTCGTTCCATGTTCTGGGGGTGTAGATAGCATATGATGTCCTGGATCTTGCCCTTGAAGAGTTTACAATTGAGTTGAGATGAAAGAAATACTTATTTACATACATATATATATATTTATATATTGAATACATACATATATATTTAATAACTGGTCAACTATATTCTTTCTTAGCCTCCCCAAATCCGGTCCTAACCTGGGAACTCTGGTCTCTGTGGACTTGTGGTCTCATGTATTCTCATTAACTTCCACTGAAGTAAGGGAGGAAAAGGCTATTCCTCTTCTACAATTGAAAAACAAGATGATTTATGCCCCTTGGTACTTAAAGAATTGGCCTAGGGCTGCAAAGCCTCAAGCACTCCTAGACTCTTTCCCCCTATGCTCGCTGCTCACACATTTTCCACTGCTTGTTAGAACTTAAGCGTGGGTCTGGCAATGTGACTGCGCTGCTTAAATGTGAAAGCCCCTCAATGGGTACTATAGTACAAGGCCTTTCATAATTTGCCTTAGTCTACTTCTCAAAAAGGCTCCTAATCTCACTATTCCAAATTTTAGCCACACCAAACTTTTCTTTGCTTCTTAAATACAGTGGCATGGCTCTGTGCCTTTGTACATACACAGTCTTAGACCTGCAGGACAACTTCTATATTTTCTGAGAACCCCCAATTCATCCTTTTAGACCTGACTAAGATGACATCACAGAAGTTCCACATTCTTTTCCCAGGTTAAAAAAAAAAGGTCTCCCTCATTTTGTGTACAAGGCCCAAGAATTTTTATGAATATCTACCACAGTACTTCTCAAAACTGATTACAAGAATTACTTCCTGTACCCATTTCCCCCATTAGAGGAATGATTCTATCTACCTTCATTACCTAGAAGAGTGCTTGGGCCCTTGATAGATTCTGAAACAAATGGTTCTTACTTTCAAAGAATTTATTGGAATCAAAATTATTAGAAATAAAAAAAAAATGATCTATAGTTTTCTTTGAATAAAGGAGAAAAACACCTTCAATTGCACAAATGTGATCAACCAGGAAAATGTTCAGAGAGATCATTAAAAAATGTAGTGGTGAGTATCCAAATTAGGAAATTTTAAGGAGCTGTGACTCACTGCCCAAATGTCTACCCCCTACAACAAATTAACAGAGAAACAAAGTATGGACTTATGTAGAAGCTTGCCCTGGGTCTAGAGCCATGTCATAAGCCCTTAAAATAAAGTCTGTGTAAGAACAGGACATACTGAATTAAATATGACTTAAAAATAAGTTGTACCTATGCTGTTTAGTAGGCACACTTAAAATCAAAATAACTTGAAGTAACCCATCAAACAGGTGGATATTACTCTGGTGAAACTTAGTGCTGGAACCCAAAAGGTAATTCATAAATGTGAAACAACTCAGGTGGGCAGGTGCTATGCTAAAAAGCCATATTGGGTAGGCTTCCTTATCCTGCAGCACAGCACAAACTTCTGGACCCCCTGCACACAACAGCTTCTTGTACAGTTTCAGCATATATCTATGAAATCATCAGCTGCTTCAACTATAGCACTGATGCTTGAAACACATGGACAGGCCTTCAACTCAGAAAGTACCATTTCCTGGTACATTAGTGACTGCAGTGGTAGGCGTAGGTATAAGAGGTGATTGCTATTAGTCACATCAGCTTGATTGCTATTAGTCACATCATCTTCCTGTGTTGATGATGTGGACATAAAAAAATAGCACAAAGTCAGGTATGGTCACCTATACTTCCAGCACAAGAGAAGCTGAAGCAGTTGAGCTGAACTTGCGTTCCAGCTCTACCACAGGTACAGAGCAAGTTCAGTGCTGGCCTAAACCACACAGTAAGGTCCTGCTTCAAAACAACAAAACAACCACATTCTCCTGGACTGGAAAGATGGCTCTGATTTTTAGCACTGTAATTCTACCTGTATTTCCAACTTTCAGAGAGTTGACATCTCTGGCTTCAGTGGGCACCTGTACTCATGTATACATGCCCCCCCCCCATATATGCATACACATAATTAAAAACAAAAACAAATCTTAAACCAGTACAAAATTTATGTGGAATTCCAACAAAGAAGACAGACCAAACCATAAGCCAGGGATATGGCTCATGGCTCTGTCAGTAAAGCATTTGCTGTATAAGCAGGAAGACCTAAGTTTTGATCCCCAGCACCCATGTAAATAGCTGGTCCAACACAGCCCCTGACTATAATCCTAGAGGCAGTGCTTGTAGGCCAGCAAGTCTACCAATCAAGGAATTCCATGTTCTGTAAGAGACCCCTCATACAATAAGGTCTCAGAGAACAATTAAAGAAGATACCTAAGACTGACCTCTGGCACATGGTAGCACCTTTGTGCACACATATGAACACATAAACACACAAAACAGAAAAGTAAACACCAGCAGTGCTTAGCTAAAGCAGGAAGACAGGTGAGAAGTCAGTGGACATTTTGGGGTCCAGAACCTTATTTATTTAGCCATCCCTTACTCTCTACAACCGCTTTGGAGACAACTTCAAAGAATGCCTGTGACAGGTGCTGTGGGAAAGGGTTTCTTGATATATGAGACATGGTACAGTAGGTGACTTGAAGCCACTTTTGACTCTGAATTATGACAGTCCTCCTTCATTATGACCAATCTTTAAAAAACTCAGGATTTTATTCCACCCATGGAAGAATTGGGAAATCTTTTTAAAACTGTATACAATCTGATGGTTTGAAATACATACACATTGTGATCTAAGCACAATTAATTTAAATAACTTACCTATCACTTGAGGTAATTATCAATGATTTTGTGTGATGAGAACAGTTAAGATGGACTCTAAGAAAAAGTTACATGATGAATTATTAATTACAGTCAGTGTGCTATGCATCAGATATCGGCACTCACTCACCTTGTAGAAACTGAAGCTTCTTGTCCCTTACCTAACACCTCCCTAAGCTCTTGACAACCACATTTTTTCCACTGCTGTCAAGTTGACTTAGAGTCTAAGTATTTTGGGGTGGCACTGGTGATAGGGCTCAGAGCCTCATGGCTACTGGGCAAGCATACTACTAGTGAGCCTCACTGTAGCCCAGATTCTTTGTCTTTAAGTTAGATCATGTGGTATTTGTCTTTTGTCTTTCTCCATCTGGCTAGTGTTGGTAAATTCATCCTTGTTTGCTGCACATAGCCGATTTCCCTTCTTTTTATGGACTGCTTGTATTTCATCGTATATCTACAAGTTTAAGGAGTAAATCTGAGGGCAAACTGGGTTTACTTAGAGGTAGGGACTGGGGAATAAAAGAAGCCTTCCCTTGCTTCCTTCCTCAACACACAAAATCTGTATTGAGTCCACTGTGATGCACACTCAGAATAACGATGAACAGGACAGATTAATACTCTCCTCCCAAAAATCTCATCATATAGGAGAAATGTGTAACAAATGATAAATAGGTTATAAAATAGCAAGAAGACAGGACATTGATTAGAAAAATAATACAGAAACATGACAGAGCCATAAGAGGGTGAATAAGGGCTTAGGCAACTTGGATGGGGAAAGCTTCTCTGAGAAGGTAGCACCAGAACCAAGACATGAAAAGCCACTTTGAGATGGGGAAGCCTCTCCATCAGAGTGACTGGGACTGCAAGAGCTCTGAGGCAGATCTGTGTAGGCAGCTAAAGGCAGCCAGTGTGGCTCAGGAGAGCAGAATGGTGCAAAAAGTGTATAGGACGAAATCAGTGGGCTTTGGAGGTGGCAAGGAGTTTGACCTTCTCAGGGAGATAGAAAGCTCCTGGGGAGGGGGGATTTGTGCAGAGGAGGGGTAGGCTCTGAAGGAAGCTGACATCAGTGTACACAGCAGCACTGTGGAAGTTTTCAGTATAGGGTAGAACAGACTGACATGCACCAGGAAGAACTGGGTGAGGCAGAGAATTTGGGAGGTAGAGAAGCTGTGGCTGAAAAAGGATAAGGAGTTTTACTGAGCATATCCAGCAAAGCAAGCTGCCAGGAGGGTTTCTCAGGCTTACTTGGAGTTGTTGGCTTTGACAGTTTCCCCGTGCTCTCACAGTTACTGAGAGCTCATGCTAAGTCTCCTGACTGAAGGTCCCTTTTCACTCAGTTAAATGCTTCTAATTGCTCACAGGAAGACACAGTAAAAGGCAGAAAGGAGCACTTGTTTTTCCTGAGTGCCTCTATTTCTGTGCAAGAGCCCACCTGTATACTCATGAGCTGCTTTGCCAAGCAACCCTATCCAGTTTTCTCAAACCACAACCTTAAACGCAACTGCCTATTTTCCTCAGTTCCAAAGCTAAAGCGGCCAAATGACACTGGAAAGAAAACAAATATTTGACTGGAGGCACAAACCATGAAACAGCGCTCCCTCGTGGGTACATCTGTAAGGGTGCTCATTGGACTTCTTTCAAAATGCCTTTCTCATTCTACACAGTACCTATTAGAAACTTAACAAGATCCAAGGACTCCTGCTCAAAATTTCCATCACATCTAATCCAAAACATGGCCATGACCTACAGGTCCCTGCATGACACAACTCCTGGAAATTTCTGGAGCCTCTTGTAACGCTGTCCCTGATACTCACTCCAGCTACACTGGCATTCTTTCTGATCTCACAAATGTCAAGGGGATGATAGTGTGTATCTGCACTTACACATTTGCTTTTGAGGAACTACCACACACTTTCTGAAGTGGCTGTACCCTTTTACAGTCTTGCCAGCAGTACAAGATCATTCCAGCTTCTCCATGTCCTCACCTACACTTGTTATTATGTCTTTGAATCTCACATCCCAGTGGGTGTGAAGAGGAACCTCACTGTGGTTTTAATTTGCATTTGCTTAATGACTAATGATGTTGAACATCTTTTCAAGTGTTTATTGGCCATTTGTGTCTTTTCTTTGGGGCAAAAAGTCTATTCAAATCTTTGCCCATATTTTAAATTTTAGTTTAGTTTTTGGAGACAGGGTCTTGCTACACAGTCCAGACTGTCCTTGAAATCCTAATCCTCCTGTTTGCCTTCAAAGTGCTGGAATTGCTAATGTTTACCATGGACTGCACTTGGTTCATACCAGTATTTTAGCTATGTGAGGGTTTTTTTTTTGTTTTTTTTTCTTTTTATCGACATTTTAATTGTTTTATTGTTGAAAATTAATTTTCATAAATGTGAAGGTACATTTCTGGACCTTTTTCTCAGTACTGGGGATTGAACCTACACTCTCATACATGTTAGGTAAATGTTCTAACTTACTTCTGATTCTTAATTCTAAATTCTAGCTACTAGACCACTAGAGAAGCATGGCATCAGTTTGTATTTCTGTTATTAGGCCAGTAGTGATACTTCAGACTTATTCCTTTCCAAGAGTACCTTAGTTGTTGTAGGTTTCTGATACTCCATATGAATTTTAGAACCAGTCTATCAATTTGTTCAAAACACTAGCTGGCCAGGCATGGTGGTGCACATCTGTCCCAGCACTTGGAAGATGGAGGCAGAGGGTTAGTTAAGGTCAGCTTCAGTTACATAGTGAGTCAAGGCTAGACTAGAATATATGAGGACTTGTCAAAAAAAAGTAGCTGGAATTGTGATAGGGATCATGATAAATTGGAGAGATACTACTGTGGACCATAAAGTTCAGGAATATGATGTGTACAATGATTCTTAATAAATTTACTAAGCTGTGCAATCATCATTGTAGACTAGTTTTATAACTTTTCTTCTTTCCAGTAAGACCCCTCATGCCTGTTAACAGCTAATCCCTGTTCCTATTCACACTCTCTGGAAATCCCCAAGCTACTTTCTTTCTCTGTAGATTTGCTGTTCTATACATTTCCTATAATTACAATTATAGACTATCTGGTCTTTCCCAACTGGCCTCTTTTGTTTAGCATATTTTTTTTTAACTGTGAGTATTTTATAAAATAGTTTTAGACTTATAAAATGGAAGGAAAAAAAAAAACACGAACAAAACCAAACCAAAACCCCAAACAGATAGAATGGAGTTGCCATAGACATCTCTTCCCCGCTGTGAGAATATTATTAACACCTTTCATTAACATGGTGTAGTTATTGCACTATTAACACTATTATTAACTCAAGTCCATAGTTTACATTAGGGTTCATGCCCAGTACCACACATTCTTTAATTTTTCAGAAACATATGACACTGTATGTTTACTGAAACAGAGTCATATAAAATAGTTGCACTGCTCTAGAAAGCCTTTGTGGAACATCTGTTTACCCCTCCTCTCCTCTCCTTCCCCCCTGAGCCCTTGGCAACCACTAATCTTTTTTACAGTCTTTATAGTTTTGCCTTTCCTAGAACGTCAAAGAGTAGGAATCATACCAAATACAGCCTTTTCAGGTAGTGTTTATTTGCTTAACAGTGTGAATTTGAGGTTTTGCCTTTTTTTTTCATGGTTTAATAGTTCATTTTAAATTGTAGAATAATTTTCCATTGGATGGACATAACAGTGCGTTTACCTACTCAGCTACTGATAGGCTGGCTTTAAACTCAGTGATTAGATTGCCACTGCCTCCTAAGTGCTAGGATTAGAGGTGTGTGCCACTACACCAGGCTTAGATTCATTTATTTTTATTTTATGTGTATCAGTATTGTGTCTGCATGTCTGTATGCATAGCATGTGTGTATTTGGTATACAAAGAGGCCAGAAAAGGTTGTAGGGTTTCCTACACTGGAGTGACAGATGATTGTAAACTGCTTCGTGGGTGCTGAAAACCAAACCTAGGTCCTCTAGAAGAGCAGCTACTACTGAGATATCTCTCTGGCCCCTGGATTTAGGCAACTGTGATTAAGGCTGTTTTAATATTTTGGGATAGGTTTTGCATGAATAGAAGTTTTTAACTCATTTGTAAATACCTAGGAGTGTATTTGCTTTTCTTAACAGTTTTATTCATGGGCAGATATCAGTGTTTCATCATTTTAACCCCTGAGAAGTAATGTAAAGACAAACTATCCCTTCTTTATGTGCTAGTTAATAGACATAGGACTTCTTCAACTTTCTGACTGCAACAAACAGAACTGCTATGAATATTCACATGCAAATCTTTGTGAACATGTAATTTTTGTTTCCAGTGAGAGAATTTCTTAGGAGAGGAATGCTGGGACAGATGATACATTTATATGTACCTTCTTAAAAACCCCATCAAACCATTTTTCAAAATGCTTACACCATTCTATATTCCTACCAGCAATGAATGACACCAAATGTTGCTCAGCATCCTCACCAACTTCTATGATATATCTTTTTCACTATAGCCATTCTAGTGAACGAGAAGTGCTATGCCTTGGTGGATTTGATCTGTATTTTCCTAAATGATAATGACACAGAGCATCTTCTCAAGGATTTATTAACTAATCATGTATTCTCTTTGGTAAAATATCTTCTCAAATATCTCTCTCATTTTTAAATTAGGTTGTCTTTTTATAACTGAGTTACGATAGTTCTTTGTGTATTCTAGGCATGAGAGCTTTACTGGTTATGCAGTTTGTAGATAATTTCTTATAGCCTGTGGTGCATCTTTTCATTTTCAGAAGATTTTAGTTCTGATGAAGTTCAATTTATCAGTTTTTATAGATCATGCTTTCTTTGTTAGACCTTAAAATTCTGCCTAACTAATATCTCAATGTTTTTTTTTTCCTGTGATTTCTTCTAAAAGTTTTATAGTTTAGCACAGACCTTTAATCTTAGTGCTCAGGAGGCAGGTAGGTCTCTGTGAGTTCAAGGCCAGCTTGGTTTACATAAAGAGTTCCAGACCAGCCAGGGCTACATAGTGAAGCCCTTTCTCAAGAACAAAAGCAAAGTTTTGAAAGTTTAGTTCTTGCATTTAGGTTTTGTTTGTTTTGTATGTGGTTTGAGGTAAAGGTCTAAATTCATCCTTTTGGCAGTCATTGTAATATCTTACCACACATTTTCCTGGACCTTAACAAGGACCATTTAAAAATAGTTTTATTTTTAAAATGACCAAATGTAGAGAAGATTTAAGAGAAAAGAATCATAAGTAGTAACACATATTTTCTTACATTCACCAATTGCTACTAAGTCCTATCCATATTCCCTGTTTTTGCAGAATTATTTGAAATCCACAAATATAGTATGCTTTAGTACTTTATCATATTACCTCTTAGGAAAAAGGATCAACACACCTAAGAAAGTCAACATTAATTTAACAATACTATGCTTTTGATATCTAAACTCCTTCAGTTATTCTAAAGTACTCTATATTAGTGGTCTGATTTCCCTCACAATTTAGAACTGACTCAAAGTTGACAAATACATTGTCTGAACTCACTGTTTCTACAATCCAGAACCTCTAGGCTGGAGAGACACCTCATCAGTCAAGAGCACAGGTGCTCTTGCAGAGGACCCAGATTTGTTTCCCAGCACCTATACAGTATCTCACAACCATCCGTGACTCCAGTTCCAGTGGTTTGGACATGCTCTTCTAACCTCCAAAGGCATCAGACATGTATGAAACACATAAAATAAAGTTAGAACCCTTACTCAGCCTTCTTTTGCCTTTTATGACTGGAGCTTTGTATAGTGCAGGGCAACTGTGTACTGGATGCACTTTCTTCATGTTCAAGTTCAAGGTAAACATTTTGGGAAAGGATTTTGTAAGTAGTTTTGTATGCTTCTTTTTACATCACATGGGAGGCATTATGTCAGCTGGTCTGTTGTTAACAATGCTGGGTTGAATCACTTGTATCACCTAGTGACTAAAGCTTTCCTCATTGTAAATGTGCATTTCCCCCTCTGTAATTAGTGAGGAATCTGTAGGGTGATAATTTGAAACTGTGTGAATCTCCTGTTCCTGAAGAACTTTTTGCTCAATGGTTTTAGCATCCACTCAATGATCTCTGCAAGAATCAGTTATTATACAGGGGAAGATCTGCAAAAAAAAAAGTGATTTCTATTCTATCTTCATTATATATTTATTAGCCAGTGTTCTGCTAGAAAGATCTTTCTTCCTTTCCTTTCTTCAGAATATCACTATAGACACAAATAAAAAAAAAAAACTATTGCAATTGAGTTTCTATAAACATAATCCATTTCCATCTACTTAATTATATGTTCCTCATACACATACATATACACATACATGCACACAGTTTCTAGTTTAGTCTACAGTAAAGACCTAAAAGTAATGTGTAAAAGTAGCACTGATGATCATTAGTGTTTAGACTGTGGTACTGACATGCCTTTCCTCTACTGAAGGGAGTCAGGGCTCTTGAGAGAAATGGCTAGGTTCAGGGCTAGAGAACTGTGGCAACATTATTTACCTGAAGCAAAGACCCAAAAGAAACACAAAAACAAAAGCAATGGATGGGGTTGAACACACAGGAGCTGGCTTGATGGGTCTCTCCTTAGCCAAATTTGCCACACGTTGAACAGTGAGCAAAAAGTGTTTTTGAAAGTGCCTCATATTTTATTAGGTTCCTCTTTTCTTGCCTCTCACTCTCTTCCCCTCCTTCCATTTATTTCCTCCTTACTCATTTGTCCCTCTCCACTCTGTTCTTTGTGTAATCCTGAAAATGTGCCAGTAATCTTCTGACTGCCAAATCCAATAGACCCCTCCTAGTCCTCACTGTTACTCACAGCCACCTGCCTTTTAGTGTTATATCTTCTTATGTGATCAAGTACGAATCTATATCTAGCTTCACAGCCAGATAGGAAATCCAGGACAAGCAGGAAAAGAACCAAAAGCTAGTGGGAGAGGGGAACTTGGCTTGGAAAATGGCTGGTGTGCGTGTGTGTGTGTGTGTGTGTGTGTGTGTGTGTGTGTGTGTGTGTTGTTAATAGGCACATTTTATCCATCTTGGTGATCTTAGGGCTTAATAGATGGAGATCAATAGGTACACAGACATGGCTTATGCTCTGTGGTACCTATAACAAGCCATTACACTCCTCAGACCCTCTGCTTTCAGATACATCCAAAGAGACTTATAACAATATCCATACAAAAAAGAAAAATAACATCCATACTAAGAATTGTCTCAAGAACATTCATGTGGGCTGGTGAAGTGGGTCGGCAGGTAAAGGTGCTTTCTACCAAGGCTGATGATCCAAGTTCAATACTGGGACCCACACAGTAGAAGTAGAGAACTGACTTGCATGTACACACCACATACACACAAAGAAAAATAAATGCAAAGTTAAAAATGTTTTTAAAAGAATATCCTATGTATACACATATCCTATGTGAACCCTAACGCTTTCTCAATAGTCAAAATAAAGTTTATTTTATATCCCTATTTATTTATTCAATCTTTCTTTCTTTGTTTCTTTCCTTCTTTAATATTTGAGACAGTTTTATGTAGCCCAGGCTAGAAACAAACTTGCTACATAGCAGTGGATGGCCTGGAATTCTGCTCCTCCTGCCTCTGCCACCCAGGTCCTTACATTATAGGCATGCACTACCACAACCAGCTTCTCTTTTGTCTTTCTTCCTTCCACCCCATGCAAATTAAACTTCTCTTGATTGCTCACAAGCAACACCCAATTTCCTTCCTTCTGTTTGCTGCACAATACCTTGCATCCCACTTGCTTGTTTCTGAGGTCTGCTGGGACTCCTGTTTCTTAACTCAACCAGTATCACCAGCTTCCATCTTTCTCTCACTTGATTCACATTTGACATTAGCAAACATATATGAGGTCTTTCTCTTGGTTGGTGTGCTAGAACTGTAATGATGGCTGGTTGTTGAATATTAAAGAATTTCTGCAAGGCCTTGGGAGGATTTAAAACACCAAATTGGCAGCTATTATAAGTTGGAGCTGTATCTTTTTCTGGAAGCTACTTTGTCATCATAGTAATTATTACTGTTTCTGTAAAGCAACACATGCTGAGTAGAAAAACATTCAACCATTCACGTTTTTAACAAGAAATACAGTTAACTGAACTCTCACCACTCAGATGACAAACAAGCAAACAATGTTTGCTAGGAAGCTATTTTATAACCTTTCTACACTATGTCCCAGATAGTCCATCTTTAGGTTCAGAGCTGTGTCATCCATTTTAACAGCTGTATTGTACTCTGTTGTATGTATCAGCCTTAAACAATTCTATTGTTGAATACTTGAGATTACTTTTGCTATCATGATGCCGACAATGTCATTACATGTTTTTAAAACACATCTGTATAATTTTCTATGTCCTTTAGATCTATTAATCCTCAAAAATTTGAAGTCTCATAGAATCTCTTATTTTTTTACTCTGATACATACTGCTAAACTGTCTTCTGGGAAGTCCAAAGTGATTGTTTAAACTGCAACAGGTAGGGGTTTAACAAAAAGAATTTACATTCTCACTGGCACCAACAGGATAACACTGTGGCATGCCAAAACCATGTGGCTTGATTTTCATATCTTTGCTTGATTCTTAGGGAAACTGTGCCTCTTTTCATATTTATAGGCCATGCATAGGTCTTTGGATAGTTGCTTTTTCTTCATGTCCACAGCCTGCTTTGTAAATATGAAAGACCTTTGTCTCTTACCCTTTTGTAATCAGTTTCTTTCCTTAGGTCTCCTACACTGCTACTTCCTGTCCCTCTGTAGTGCTGCAACCCATGCTCAGCCTTCCCAGCTTTGTTGGCTCTTTGCCACTAAGCTGTCATTGCACTCTTCTGCTGCATGACTCGCTTTCTGTAGTGAGCCCGTCCACTCTTCTGAACTTAGTTAAAATTAAACCTATAGCAACTTGAGAGTCTCAATAGTAATGGTGCTATTAATAATTCGCCCACATTTGCTGAGCGTTCCCTATGCCAGGATTGTGTGCAACAGGCCAGTTGTTCCTTTACAGTTATCCCACAAGGCGGTGCTAACATGAATCTCTGTCTTATACATGAGGAAAAAGGGGTCAGGAAGGTTAGAATTGCTCACTCAAGGTCATGGGGTTGGTATATAAGAGCTGAGATTCAAGTTCTAGACCCCATGATTGACTGCATGCTACACATCTCTCCCATAGTCGTCAAACCATGGCGCACAGGTCAAACACAGCCTATCATGTGTTTCTGCAAATGACATTAAAATAAAAGTTTTGAGACAAGGTTTCTCTGTGTAGCTCTTGCTGCCCTAGAACTCACTCTGTAGACCAGGCTAGCCTCAACTCAGAGATCCACCTGCCTCTGCCTCCCGAGTACTAAAAATACAGGTGTGTACCATCATGCCCAGATCTACAAATAACATATTGCAACACAGACATCTTACAGTCTCCAAAGCCTAAAACAGTATAGAAATCATTATAGAAATTTGTCTATCTCTGATATGTATACAGATTATTTCCAAAAGCTACTTCTGTAGCAGTGACCTATCATCTAAGCTCTCTATTTACTGAATAACTGTTTCCACTGACTTGCATCCCTGGCTCCACTTCTTTCATCAAAAGACTGGGAGGCTGGACCAGCTCTTGTCATTCTCTACCTTGCACCCTATGCTCTAGCCTTGGGATGTGGCATGCAAGCTGCCATCCCTCACTTTTCCACCCATGGCAGATCTTATTACATTTACCATTAAGCCCAGATGAGGCCTTGGACTCTTTCATAACACAGCCTTTCTGAAGGCCTGGCCTGGCACTAGCAGAAGAAGACACTGGAGCTGGGGTCAAGGACTGTTTCAGAGACAGGGCCAGCAGGATGTGGAGATAATGGAGGACTGTGTCTACATTTCATCAGGTTAGAGACACCTGCAATCAGCCACTGCCAGTCACACGGACATGCACGTGATACACAATCTATTTCTCATTCCTGTAGCTGCGGCACCCTGGACTTTTCATCAAGCCATTTGAAAACCCCACATTCCTATATGTGAGTCTGCATCCTAGAATACCATACACACCCTCTTCTGCCTCCCAACTGCCCTTTTCCATGTCTGACAACAGCTCAAATATCACTACCATAAAGCCTTTCTCCACACCTCCCTGGGAAGTAGCTGTTTCCTCCATGTGCCCTGCTGCCTCTGCACTTTCACACTTCCTATATTTATCTTTCCATAAGTTGGTCTGTCTGTCCCATTAGGTGAGAACTTCTTAGAACTCATGTCTTACTTCTCTTTACACCACTGGTGTCCAGAAGTATCCAGGACACCGCTGGTTCTCATTCTAATACATTAAAACACAGATACATTTATTGCAGTTATCATCACTGACCTGAACAAACATTTGGTATATTCTACACTTGAACACCTTCTCTGTACTTTCTACTGCCAGTTCCGGGTCAGACATCCATCATTTGCATCCTGCATTAATGTTACAACTTTCTTCAGTATAATCTTGGCCTCTCATATTGATCCCTGATTTTAGTTTCCACTTTCAACAAATACCTTCTGAATGCTCACTGTGCTCTAAGCTCTGCAACTAAATCCCTCTTCTCAGAGACCTTATGTCTGTTGTAGGATGGGGAAGCACTCCCATGTGAGTAAACTATTTCTATGTAGCCCTATATCACTCTTTAAAACTTCCACTCTCTCCATAGACCAACCTGTCAGCTTTCATCCTCTGTCTCATGGGCTATAGTAATAGTGAAAGGCCTCCACCATGTTTTTTTTCCTTCCTCTCTGATGTGGCTTTTGTTATCCCCTTTGTGACGAAAGCCCTCCTGTCTCTACTCCACAGTGAGCTCCTGTTTCCTGTTTCAACTTCAGGATTGCACTTGCCTCCTTCTTCTCCCCTGTTTGTTGGCAAGGAGTTACAGCTAGCCCCTCCTTCCTATTTCTTATCACCAGTCTGTGCATACCTCTCTGTGTAACCCAGCATCACCTTTTCAGCCCCTTCTTAATCCCAGGCCATCCTCTTGAAGGGCAAACACAGTCCACTGCATCTTTGCAACCCTGAGGACCTCAGAGACTTCCTGCAGTGCACAGCACATACTAGGCACCCAGTAATATCAGTTGGATTAGGGGCCAATGCTTCCACATAACACTCGTGCCCCTGCTCAGATTCCTCTGCATCAGATTCACCAGCCTCTCTGATGCATTATGGCTTAGATAAAAAGTATCTCTCTCAAAGGCTCACTGAATGCTTGGTTCTCACATGGTCTGCTCTTTGGGAAGGTTGTGAAAACTTTAGAGGGTAGGTCTAGCTGGAGGAAGACTTTGTATTGTACCTCGTCCAGGGCCCCTCACTGTTTCCTGTCCATCATAAGGGGAGTAGCCACATTTTCATTTCCATGACATTTTTCCCTCACCACAGGTCTAGAATTAACAAAGCTGAGGACTGTAAATTGAACCCTCTGAAATTGTGAGCCAAAATACCTCATTCTTCCTTTTAAACTGTTTGGTCTTTTTTTTTTTTTTTATCACAGCCACAAAAAAGTTTGAGTAACATGGGTAGCACACACCAGAAACCACAATGGCCTCACTGTCACCACTGTAACATGCTTTCCAAACCAGCAATCTTAGTGTCAGTTTTGATTGTACTGCCTACCTTTCTGAGTCTGCTCCATCAGCGTTCCCTCTAGCCCCTTCTGCCTATTTCCTCATTATGCCCCCCAGGCAGACTGAACTAGTCTTCCAGCCTCTGGGCTCACCACCCCTGGATTTCATTCTCTACATTCCTGCCACTTATTTTTATTAGAGAAAATAATCTGATTGCATCACTTCTCCTCTTAATGATCTTTTCTGGCTCCCCACGGCCTTCAGGATAAGTCCAAACACTTTAATGCAGTACACAAGGTCCTTGACGATCTAGCCCTTCCCTGAGTTTCCAGCTGTATCTCCTGCCACTGACCCAAACATACTAAACTCTTGATGCAGGTTCTGTTTTCTTTTATCTTCCTACCTTTGCATGTTTACTGCCCTTAAAAAAAATCTTTTTCCTTTGCATCTGCCTGAAAAAGGCCCCTTTGCCCCTTAAGACTCAGTCTAAGCATCATGATATTGATAGCACTTCCAAAACCCTGCTGAGAACCTGCAGCTGCAACTGAGATTTGAGTACTTCTATGTATGTGCCCCATGACCATGTTCTTACCGTAACCACCCTTCACATCACGATAGCATGCTAGTTTGTGTGTCGGTCTTTGCCATCTAACCACGAGCTAGCCTAAGCAGAATTTCCTATATGTATGCTGTTACCTGGCCTCACTGTCTGGAACATAATACGAACTCAGCAATTTAAGTTTTTAAATGTAAGTGGAGGCCCCTTTGACTTGACAAATGCTGATCTCTACCTAGCATCCTATGCCTGGTAAAATCCTAGGCTACTTACATATTCCCCAACACATCGTTGGTACTTAAAAATACTAAATGAATGACTAAATCCAAGCAAAGGCATTTCTTTCCTGACCTCTTAGCCTGGGTTAGAGCTGCTTAGCTTTACTGCTAGCTGCCACTGGACTATCTCTCCATCTCCTAGAATACTTCTGTACTAGACTATCCACATGACTATCTCTCTTCTAGACTGTGTCTTTGATGATAGAATTTTGCCTGCTTGTCTCGATTTAAAATCACAAGTACACTATGCAAAGGGTGTTGAGGAGCATTTGTTGAATGAATATATGGATAAATAAGCAGTCTCATGGGGTCTCTAAAAACACGTGGCTAACACTTTCGCTTTTAGCAGAACTAGGAAGACCAGCGGCATTATTTCAGCTCAACAGAATAAATTTTTTTTCTTAACTTTAAAAAATGGCTGGAACATCAAATGGGCTGCCAAGGAGGGACGTAAGCTCCTGGTAATGAGGTAAGCAAGCAGAACTTGGGGGAGCACTTGGCAGTGACATAGAGTAGAGTGTTTCAACAACAGACAGGGTTATGGTTGGAGATGGTCATGGTGATACTAGGTGACCTGTGCAGTTCCTTCTAAATGAGACAGGCATCAATCCAATTCCCTTAGTGGTATCTGTGTACTAGAATACTGCTTTGCTATGTACCACACCATTCTTAAACAGCCTAGGCTCCCTTGGTTGCTCATTGTATCTCCTCACAACCTTCTCTTGAATAACAAGATGATGACACACAGCAGGAGCACAACAGCTGTCTGATAATCTGGATCTGACTATTCAGATACCAAAACCTCTTTCCCTTCAAGTTCACCGAAGTCAATTCTCCCATGTGACAGGTTTGGATTATCCAATTCATTAATGATTTATGTAGTGTCTTGTATATACAACAGGCAAGGCCACATATAAGGCACTTAGAAAGGAAAACCAACATGGGCCTTGTGTCCCAGGAATTTACAGTGTAGCAGGACCATGGTGCTGCAGATACATAAAGGATAGCACGGGTCCAGCACAATGGCTGTAAATACATGCAGAAGGCTAAACAGTGGCTCCACAGCATGCCATTATGTTCATGTATGTAATATGAATGGTGCTAGAAATGGAAGCTAAGGTTTGCATGTGCTAGCCAAGTATTCTACCACTATCCCTCTAGCCCAGGTGTCCATGTCTTTATTGCTGGACTCTATTTTAATGCTATATCTGTTAAGAACTATGTGTACATATGTGATTATGATGCTGAGGTGGGGAGATTATTCTGCATTATCTAGGTGAGTCCTAAATTTCAATCAAATATATCCTTAGGAGGAAGGCAGAGGGCAGTTCAATAAGGAACACAAGCAGAGTGAGAGGCCTAAGCAAAGAGGCAACATTGTTGGTACCAGTAATGGAGAAAGAGACTGCAAAGCAGAACATAGCTCTAGTATCTAGTATCGGCAGGGAACCAGACTTTCCACTATAGCCCAAGAAGGAAGGGGGTCCAGACTGAAACTTTTCAGATACTGTCTTCTAAAACCATGTAAGAATAAGGTTCTGTGTTTTTAAGACAGTAAACTGGTGGTTATTTGTTATAGTAGCAAGAGGAAACTAATATTCAAGAAACATTTTTAAGTATGTGGCATTTTTTTTTAAAGTTCCCTAAAAAGAGATAGACACAAAAAAAATCCCTGCTGAGTGGAAAAAAGCCTGAAAGCCTGAGTGCTCCAAGGAACCCTGGCTCATTTTCCCCTTAGTTCACTTTCTCCCCGACTAGGCCATCTTGGGGAGTGGCAGTGCCATTTAGTGCTTGTCCACCAAGTGCTGAAAGCTGTTAGTTCCTGTTGCCACATTGGAACTCTACCTAGGGGTCACATCCAGGGCTGTCAATGGCTGAAGTACAGTTCCATGTAGCTTATGATGCAGAAGAGCGTTTCCTTCCCGCAGGACTCTGAAAGCAATTAGAAGCTGCTTTAACCCAGGGTCCTTTACTATATACTGCTTTGTGTTCTTTTATAGTTACAGCATATATTGGAGTCTTAGCCCTAATCTCTTAAAATCCTTAATGACAGTGGCATTATGTCTCGGGGTTTTTCAGGATACTAGACATTCCCAGAGGAGTTCCATCAATCCTTGTTAAAAAATCAAACAAACACCTTGGTAAGGGAGGCAAAGAGGGTTTTTTTGTTTGTTTGTTTGTTTGTTTGCTTTGTTTTTGCTTTTGTGTGTGTGTGTGTGTGTGTGTGTGTGTGCTTCCTCTTTTAGACTTCAGAAAGCTAGTAGAATCTATCTGTTTGTCTAGCTAGCTCTACCAATCACTGTGGGATATTACCACAGATCATGCTTATATTTGATCCAGTCAATGAATAGAGAATACTAAGAATATGTGCTTTCTATCTTCTACCTTCAGTGGCCAAAGAATGCTAAAAAACAAACAAACAAACAAACAAAAAAAAAAACAAAAAAACCAAACCCTTAAGAAATGGTATAGTAAAGAACATACACTAAAGACTGTATGCATACAATCTCAGTGTGAGTATGCATCCATACTCATTGGCAGTACACTTGCCAAGAATGTGGGTTCTATCTTCAGCACTGGGGAAAAGGAAGTAAAGACAATTAATTCTGCCTACAGGGTAGCAAGAACACCATGAAGGTGACAGGTAAGTTGTGCCTAGCGAAGAAGCTTTCCAGGAGAAGAGGTATGTGGGGTATTCTAGAAAAGCATGGAAAAGCTCAGAGGAGTTGTAAAAAGAAGAATCAGTGAGGGCAGGTGGCAAGCTGGGGAGGAATGAGGCTGGGCTGCAAGGCTGAACACAGGAGCGTCTGGACTTGTACCTTGTGTGCAAAGGGTAACTGATATACCTAATTTATAGTTCATGTGAAGTACATCTCCACATTGAAAATCTGCAATGCAAAGAGGATGTGTTACTTATGGAATTAGTACAAAAATCTATACTGTTTACAGAACTAAAAACCAATGATCAAAATTAGTTTGGAGGGGATAATATAGCTTTACTTTATTTAAATAAATAAAAAGAAAAAAAATGTATAGCCTCAGTATGCTGGTACATACCTGTCATCCTAGCACTCAGGAAACTAAGACAGGAAGAATACTGCAAGTCTGAGGCAAGCCTGAGCCACATAGTAAAACCTGGTCTCAGGAACACCAATGAAGAGGATGACAAACAAAATTAATTTTATGAAAAAATGTGAATTTGGGGGATGGAGAGTTGACTGTGGTTAAGAGCATTTGTGCAAAGGACCTGGGTTCAATCCCAGCATCCTCACAGTGTCCCACAACCATCTATAACTACAGCTCCAAGGGATCCAATGTCCTCTTCTGACTTCTGAGGGCACCAGGCATGCACACTGAATACATACATACATACATGAAGACAGAGTAGTCACACACATGTAATAAATCTAAAGGGAAAAAATAAGAATTTGATGAATTCTAGAGCCAACTCTCTATCTTCCTATTCTTTTCTTCCATTGACTAGAGAAAAACAGAATGTTGATTATTCAGAAAATAAATCATTACCACTCACTAAAATATGTAATTGATCCACCATGAGAGAAGCTGGTTCTGATCCTTCTTCAGTTTTACTGCTTATCTACACAACCATCATACAGAGATACTCTCTGCTCCTCAGTATTCACTACTTTCTGTTTCTTCCAGAACCCAACTATGCCATGGGTGCCAGGACAGAAGTGACTCTTGTGGATAGTTCATATAATACAGAACATATAATTTGGATCTTTTTGACTAGCTTCTTCTTAACATAAGAGTTTTCTGCCAGTGAGCAATGGCCCTTGCCCTTCATTCCCTTTATGATTGTGAAAAATATCCCATTGTATGACTATAGCGCATGATGTTCATGTATTTGTAATTAATATACATTTGAGCTGTTTCCACCTATTGGCCACAATGGTGCAGTGAACACTGTACCAGCATATAAACTTCTGCATGGCCACATGCTTTTAGTGTTTTTACAGTGAGAGGTGGGGTGGGGAGAACAGACTCCCTTAGGAGTATAATTTCTGGATCATATGATAAATCTGTATTTAACTTTTGCACAACTACCAAACTGCTTTCCAAGGTGCCTATACTATTTTACATCCATACCAATCATGTATGAGGATTCCAGTTTCTCCATGTCCTCTTGAATCATGAATGCTTGTTGATATTTATCTTTTTTTTTAATCACAACTGTCCTAGTGGGTATGATTTGATTTGCATTTCTCTAATGACTTATGATGTTGGACATCTTTTATGCCACTATTGGTAACTTGTTTGTCTTCTTTGTAGAAACATCTACTTTTTCTTTTGCTACTTGTTAGATGTTTTTTGTTGTTGTTGTTTGTTTTGTTTGCTTTGTTGTTCTAGCTAAGAAACTACTTTCTATGTCAAGGTCTTGAAAATTTACTACTAAATTATCTGCAGAGAGTCTTAGGATTGGGTTTTAGACTAATGTCTGATTTATTTTGAGTTAACTTTAATATAAAGTATAAATTAAGGAGTCAACACTATTCTTTTACATGTGACGTCTGGTTATTCTGGCACTATATGTTGAAGAGACATTGATTTTCCTCATTCAGAAGTCTCACTACCATGATGAATAGCAAATGGCCATGGATACATATTTTTAGTTTCCTTTTTCTTTTTCTGGTAGGGGTCGAAACCAGAGCATTCTGCATGGTCTTCAAGTGTTGTGTACCTCTGAACACACTGCCTGGGCCTGTATAGGCTTCTTTTTTTATTTTAAGACAGGGTCTTGGTAAGTAGCACAAGCTGGTTTGTGATTTTCCATATCGCCTAGGCTAGCCTGGAACTCACTATATATTCCAGACAGTTCTCAAGTCTTACGTTCCTGCCTTAGCCTCCTGAGCATCCAGATTACAGGAATGTAGCAGCACAACCAGTCCAGCTTTATTTAACTCTCAGTTCTATCCATACATATGCCAGGAGTGGGCTTCTCTTACTATGGTAGTTTGTAGTCCCTCAACTCTGTTCCTTTTCAAGACTGCTTTAGGTTTTCTGCATCCCTTTCATATTTCCATATGAATTTTAAGATCATGCCAAGGTTTGGAAGGGAAAGGATTCACTGATGAATTCTACGAAATAGTTAAGGAAAAGACATTATCAGTCATGTTTTCCAGAAGGCAAAGGAAGAAAGGGAAACACATCCAAGATCATTTTATGGGGTCAGTATTATTATCCTGATAACACAGATACCACATGAAAACCACAGACTAATGTCTCTTATAGACGTAAAAATCCTCTACAAAGTAATAGCAGACACAATTCAACAAGTATAGTGAGATGATTAAATATCATAATGAGGTGGGACTTATCCCAGGAAAGTGTTTAGTTTAATATCCACAAATTAACATACTACATCATATTAACAGCATGAAGGATTAAAACCAAATTATCACTTCAATCGATCCAGAAAAAAAAAAAGGCATTCGACAAAATCCAGTTCCTTCCCAAGATACAAATACTCATTAGAAGTAGGATATGTCCTTAACCACATAAGAGGAACCTACAAAATTCACATCTGGCATTGTACAGCAACAACAGAAGACTTTCTTTCATAAAATAGGAACAGACCAAGGATGCCTAAACACAGACCTCTTCTACTCAAGCATGCCCCGGTGGATCTAGCCAGCGTAATTAGGCCACAAAAAAGAAGACCAGGGCCAGCTAGATGGCTCAGCAGGTACAGACCTGTGTTGGTGTTGCCAGGCCTGATGACTTGAGCTCAGTCCCTGGATCCCACTAAGTAGAAGGAGGCGACCAGCTCCCACAAGCTGTCCTCTAGCCTCTACATAAAACTGGTGACTTGCCTCCCTCCAAATAAAGTAAATGTAAAAAATTAAAAACTAGAAACTCATAAACTCTGTGTAGTAGCAAGAGTAAAACCAGAACATCCTACTTTATAACAGTGCAAAAAGAATAAAACATATGGGAATACATTTTTAAAGGGAAAGGATATAATATGAAAATAAAAAAATGTTGAAACTGTAATCCAAATAAATAGAGGAAAGTTATAATTCTTGAATACACATTTTCAAAAGGCCTGTTTTTACAGTTAGGGATGGTAGTTCCAGAACTTGATGTTGATTATGATATGAAAAGATAAAAAATAATAGTTGATGCTTTTCTAATGTGGAAGACACCTTTTAGAAAGGTATTCACTTCATACATGTTGGGTGTTTAATTGTTTAGCTAAACGCCCTGCAATGCTTTTTTTATACTTATCTACTATTTTCTATAGAACTGCAGTTGTTGATCATTCTGTAAATTTCCATGGTTGTTGGCAGGACAGAATAAAGCCATTTTCCTAGCTGTAGCTGGGGCACTGAAGAGCACCCACATCCAAGTATGTAGCCGTAACCATCAAAGTTGTGCTTAATAAGGTACACTCATATTTTCAAACAAGGTACGTTTTTTTCCATTTACTTTCAGTAGCAGCTGATCAAACCTCTTAAGCGGTTCTGGGAATGCGGTATTGGTACTTCTATTGTTGCTTCATTAAATGATGCCATTTGTGCCATTATGGGTAATTTCTGTTTGAGAGCAGGAACGGTTACAGATCACCAGCAGGGGAAAACTCAACTGATTGGTCAGGGGTGAGGCATACTAAGGACGTAAGATGGCTTTCCCAGAAATTAGCAATGGCCAATTTTTCACTATTTCCTCTTAACAAAAATCCTTTGCCCATCTAATTCTAATAGGTAATATCTTGTGCTTATAGTGCTGTTTTTATTCTTTCTCCTACATATGAATCTACACAGCTCATATGGTACCACACAAAACACAGGAAACAAAATCATCTCTTTAGTTTATATGAGTGTATAGACTATTTATAATATATCTGCATTTTATAAGGAGTCATACCAAGATATGCTTTGTGAAAGATGTGTTCCTGAAGAATCATGTGATAGCTGATGCTGTCAATCAAGTGTTGAATTCATCAGGGAAGTTAATTTAAGGTGCTCAGTAGGGGAACTCAGCCATAATCCCTCTATAAAGTGAGTGCTTTCCACCACATTTATGTATCATTTGGCAAGCAGTACATCGCTTTGTTTGTTTGTTTGTTTTTTCTCTTTTTAATTTTTTATTTTTATTAATTATAGTTTATTCACTTTGTATCCCCCCTGTACTTCCCTCCCACCTCCCCTCCTAATCCTATCCTCCCTCTTCCCAACTGGGTCCCTCTCCCAGTCCACTGAAAAGAGAGGTCCTCTTCCCCTTCCCTCTGATCCTAGTCTATCAGGTCTCATCAGGAGTGGCTGCATTGTCTTCCTCTGTGGCCTGGTAAGGTTGCTTTCCCCCTTGGGGGGAGGTGATCAAAGAGCAGGCCAATCAGTTCATGTCAGAGACAGTCCCTGTCTCCATTACTATGGAACCCACTTGGATACTGAACTGCCATAGGCTACCTCTGTGCAGGGGTTCCAGGCCATCTCCATGACTGGTCCTTGGCTGGAGTATCAGTTTCAGAAAAGACCCCTATGCCCAGACTTTTAGGATCTGCCGCTGTCTTTGTGGAGCTCCTGTCCTCTCCTGGTCTTACTATCTTCTACTTCTTTCTTAAGAGTCCCTGTACTCTGCCCAAAGTTTGGCTATGAGTCTCAACATCTGCCTCGATAGCCTTCAGGGTAGAGCCTTTCAGAGGCCCTCTGTGATAGGCTCCTGTCCTGTTCCTTGTTTTCTCCCTCCTCCAATGTCCATCCTCTTTGCCTTTCTGAATGGGGATTGAGCATCTTAGCCAGAGTCCTCCTTCCTGATTAGCTTCCTTAGGTGTACAGATTTTAGTATGTTTATCCTATATGTCTAGCATCTACTTATGAATGAGTATATACCCTGTGTGTCTTTCTGCTTCTGGTATACCTCACTCAGGATGATCTTTTCCAGTTCCTACCATTTACCTGCAAATTTCATGATTTCCTTGTTTTTTTTATCACTGAGTAATATTCCATTGTGTAGATGTACTACAATTTCTGTATCCATTTAATTTCTAGAGTTTTCTTAAGTTGGCATACATTTGTACTTGATCTTTAAGACAGCACCAAAAATCACCATTAGAACACACTTGCTCTCTTTTCCTATTTACTGGGTATAAGGATTTAGGGAAGGGAGATCGCTGTGGTGATGTGTGTCTTGAAATTTTTCTTATTAACATTTTCATACAATATATTTTGATCATATTATTTCCCGTCCTCCAATTCCTCCCAGTTCGTTACCTCCCTACGCACCCAATTTCATGTTTTTACCTGGTAAATGAGTGTTTTACTCTTGTCTCTTAAAACATCGATGTCATATAAGCTTTGTACTTTTGTTGTTTTTGTTCTATATACTGAGAATGATTACTGTTTCATATATAATAAATATTTTCCCTAAGGTAAGGCAAAACAGCCATAAAAGCAAAGAAAAGTGAAACAAAACAAAACAGAAAGCATGAAAATCAAAACAACCAATCTAGTAAGACAAAAATATACCAAAACATGCATAAAAAACATGGAGTCCATTTTGGTGTGGCCAGCTATTCCTGGGCCTGTTCTACAGTGTAGTTCATATGGCCAATGACACTTTACTGGAGAAAATGGATTTTCCCTTTTTCGGGAGATAACAACTGCAAACATTTTCTTGGTGAATGGTAGGACTTTGTGCCCACTTTCCCTTTTTAGGACTGGGACTTTTGTCTGGTTTAAACCTGTGCTGGGTTTGTATGAACTGTCACGCCTCTAATCCCAGCACCGAGAAGGCAGAGGCAGGTGAATCTTTGTGAGTTTGGGGCCAGCTTGGTCTACATGGAGTTCCAGGACTAAATAGTGAGACCCTTTCTCACCCCTCCCCCAAAGATAAAAGGGAAGGAAAAATAAGTGAACGTGTCATTGTAAGGTGGGACTAGTTAACATATTATATATTCCAGCATCTCCATAGCTAATGTCGAAACCTTCCTATGCTGTTTTCTATGTGCTTTTTCCTAGTCCCTCTTTATTATTCCTACAGCCCAGCTCACATGGCTGTCAAATGTATAGCACTTGTGAGAACTAACTCAATGGTTTTTACAGGTCAATTTTTTAGTATTTACAACTGATTGTTCCCTCTAACAAAGGTAAATGAAAAACCAGAACTCATTCCTTTACTTTATTTCACATTTATGTCCAGCAAGCTTTTAGAGATGGCATGTTCTACAAACATCAGATAGAAACTGGGAGAGGAACCAAGAAACCTAAGTCTCATTGCTTTAATTTCTTTTCTACCACAAAATTCCTAATCTAACCTATTGCCTTCAGCAGGAATGTTAGCACAATATATTTAAGATGGATTCATAAAAGTAAAACCTATTACCTATTCTAATTATGTACTTCCTATTTTTCTTTCAAGAAGACCCCAATTCTGATTTATAGCTAAAGAAATCAGTTTGAGGCACACCTGCTTCTCTCCACACAAATTATGCTTATATACAAAACACATGCACCCGATTAAAGGAAATCAGAAATTATGCTCACATAGTAGATTTTCTTTTAACCAACCACTGGACATTTATACTCCACTTTAAGGGCTCCATGCCTAGAATTGGCAGCTCTAGAACAGTGAGATCAGTTTGTCTACAGTTGTTCCAAACCTTTTTTGGCTCTGGTACACCTACACTTGCTTCCAAAAATATACCCACAGTCTGGTGCTCAATGAAATGAAAATCTTCCCTGGGCTAATAGAATATAAAACAGAGGAGGCAATGTACACAGCCCTGCATTTCCGGGTATGCAAAAAAAAAAAAAAAAAACAAAACATAGAGTGGCAAAGCAGTGGAATGGACACAATTGGCCCAGCACCTGGAGAAAGAGGGCTTTTAGCTGTCCACCCTCCACCCCCCACTATTTCACGATAGACTTACATTTATTGATCTCCATCCAGCAGCTTGGTCTTCCTTGAGATTGAGGATATGGTTTTGAAGACATGGCTGGCTAAGGGAAATGGTCTGGCCAGTAGTACTATTCAAGCATGTGAAAACTAATGGGTTTATACAAGAATAAACATCATGGTTTAGGCCTTATCTGCAATATACTGTAACTGCCTGAGTTAACTACAGATAATGCCTGGAAGAAAACCAGTTTTTAATCAGAAACAAAAATGCAATCGAGGACATAACACAGATAAATTGTTCGGTCTCAATGACCTGCCTTCAATATTAAGCCTACTTAATAAGAGGCAGGGATCCTTTATATATCTGTGCATAATTTATACCATTGCTCTCCACAATTTTATTTCTTGGGAGTTGAATTCCAACAATTTATGCCATAATTCATAAAACTAGCAAGCATTTCTTAGAATATTTTACTAAATTTTGTTATTGCTCATTATAAAATTTCTTTGACTCTGAGGACAAACACGTCTTTGAAGTTAATTGACGTTACCTTCATTACAAATATAAATACATCTTGTAATAAATTCACTACAAGGGAGTCCTGGTCAGGATATTAATAATAAGCATTTAGCAACTCCCGTGATACTGTTGAGATCAGTGTGGTCTCAACCTCCTTAATGCTGTGACCCTTTAATAAAGTTCCTCATGTTGTTGTAGCCCCCCCCAATTGCAAAATTATTTTCATTGCCTCTTCATAACTGTAATTTTGCTACTGTTATGAATTGTACTGTAAATATTCAATATGCAGGATATCCGATATTGATGCCTATGAAAGGGTCATTCTACCTGCAAAGTGGTCATGACCCACAGGTTGAGAACCACTGGCCTAGATGAAACTGTCAGTCTCTTACAAAAAAGACTATGTTTGATAGGGTCATATGTTATATCATAGCTTTCCTTAATGTGTTCCAACCTGTCTTCAATACATCCTATATTATCAGTAAGATAAAACTTGACTTTGTAGGGAGCTGGAGAGATGGCTCAGAGTTTAAGAGCACTAGTTCAAGTTCAATTCCTAGCACCTTAGAACTGTCTGCAACTCCAGGCCTGGGAGCTATGGGAACCTGGCGCCCTCTTCTGGCCTCTGCAGGTACTGCATGCGCATGGTGCACAGATGCATGCAGGCAAAATATGCAAAGACATAAAATAAAGGAGAAAAATTAAAACCTTAATTTTGTGAAATAAAATTCATACTTATCCCTTGACTCACTCCACCCTCTATTTTTATTTTTGCTATTGAAGTATATCAGAAAAAAATAAACAGTTTTAAAACTCTCTCAATTTATGCCTTACTTTGATTTTCTCCTAGTTTCCAGGACAATTTCAAGAGCCACATCCCTTAATTGTAAAAAGGCACAGCAAATAAAGGTTTTTGGAATTCTAACAAAGCCAGTTAGGAAATAAATGTAGCTTACTGGCATCCCAAGTAAGTTAGCAGTATAAGTTGTATGAGAATTTTGTGTGCATAATCAGATTAAATATTTGAAGACATGGGGAGAGGGAGCGGAATTTTACTTGGTCAGAATGATATATCCCAAAAGACAGGGTGCAGAAGAATACTAAAGGATGGAAAGCTGTGGGCCAGTGCTGCTCCGTGTACCACCATCTGCTTCTGCCACCACAGAATTTGAAAATAAGAATTCTTACTACTTCAGACATTAGAACTAGAACTGGAAAGGAAAGGATCAATAAGTTACAGATACATATTTTGAATATGTACAGGCAATTCCCATTTACTTTCCCGAGACAAGGTGATGACGGCATGAATTTGCTGACTATGGATAACGAAAAAGCTTTCTCTAGAGTAAACACTAATTATAAAAAAAAAATCACACACACACACACACAAACAAAAAACAAACAAACAAAAAAACAAGGAAAGCTTGGGGCCGATGGTAGCACATGCCTTTTAATCCCAGAACTTGGGAGGCAGAGGTAGACAGATCTCTGTAAGTTCAAGGCCAGCTTAGCTTGGGTTCCAAAGTGAGTCCAGGACAGCCAAGGCTACATAGAGAAACCCTGTTCCCCAAAAACCAACCAACCAAACAAACAAACAAAATCACAAATGTAAGGATATTCACCCTCCTCTAACAAGGAACAGCTTCAGGAACTGTTTGGAGTTAACATAAAAATGGATGCTAGAGAAAAAAAAAATCAAAATAAAAAAGAGGTGTTAAGAACAACAACAAAGAATAGTTGTGTTTTCAGGCTCCTTGCAAAGATTTTATTCAAAAGACTAGAAAACATATAAATTAAACTTAAAAATACACCATATTGAGGCTAATGACCAGTACTTTTGAAAACTGAAAAAAGCATGAAAAACAAAGAAAGTCTGAGAAGCTTTTCACAGCCTGGGCAGACATGACAATTAAATATATATGAGGCCTGGATGGGAACCTAGTGCTGAAAGAAAAAAGACCCACGGGAAAAATTAGCCGAAGTCTGAGTAAACTATGAAGTAACAGTAGTGCACTAGTATAGGTTCCTTAACTGTAACAGGTCACATGATACACATGATAAGAGAAAGCTGTATGGAGTATATAGGAACTCTGTACTAGCTGCTCGTTTGTAAAATATCTTTAACTTTTTTCTAGTAAGTAAAATTTAGTAAAAAGTTCGGGTTTTAGGTCATCGGAAATTATTTCATTAATGAAAAATCCCTAATAGCGAGGGCTCAACTCATAGGCCTAGATTAAGGGCAATAAAAGACTTCCAGCACGAGATTACAACAGCTTAAGAACGCCGCCTTCCTCAGGAATTCAGCTCAGACAGTCACAAATCCAGAACTGAAGTCTTTTCAGAAACTTTCAGTAGTATCAATGATTATGAAGGCAATAAAGCAGTCTGTTAAATGTTGCTCATCTCAAACAACTCCATAGCCCTAAAGCACATCGTAGAGAGCAGGCTTCTAAGCAATGCAAATCTCTGTGTGCAGTAGAGCTAATGATTTCCATGGAATCAGACAAGCTCAGGGAGTCAGGGCCTTAAATCAGTGGTCAGCACTTGAGGAGGTGAAGGGGGCGGGGCTGAGGTGGACTGAGGTACACAGGCCAGCCCAGCTTTACAGACTCAGCTCAAGCACCTTAGTTACCCCATGCTCTGACGCTATAAGTAAAGCAAACAAACTCCATGACTCTTGCTCTTCTTGCCTAATGATTCTTTAAGAACAAACTACCACAAATATTATATTTATTAGTAGTTCATGAACTCTGAAGGATGATTTCTCAAGGGAAACCTTCAGACCACAGTTAATTAGCAAAACAGATTTCAAGGTGACAATGTGTTGATTATAAACATTCATCCTTCCATTCAAATAATAAATATGAAAGAAATCAGTTCAGAACACTCATTTCATTAAGAGAACATTCTTGCTTAGCCTTGTCCTCCCTCTAGTGGTCTCTTGATTAAAATGCAATGCTTATGTAACAGCTCAGTTTGTTAATGTTCGGTAGCTCAACAACACTCAGAATGACTAACTTCGGAATTACACTAATCTCTCTTTTCCCTTCTCCTCCCCTCCCCAACTTCAGCATCTCTTTTTCCTCCCCCTCCTCACTCCTTCTGTTCTGATAATTTTATTCAATCTGTTAAGAGATTACCATTGATTCAGTCAACACATAGAGAGCCTACCTTGATAAGGTATTGACTACTCTTAGCAGTTTAATTTCTTTATTTTCTATTTTCTCAACATTGACAATCAATAAGTTGATTGGTAACACCATGAGGGACACTCACCCTAAGGGCCGGAAATCAATATTTCCTACTTTTGTCTTTCTGCCATGTATTCCAAATTTGATACTCATTTGTCTTTCTAAATATTTTTGTTGAATATATGCTGAGTACAGTTCTAGGCAGTGAAGCTACGAGTATGAACAGGAAGGCCCACTGAGAAAGTGCTATGCAAGGACCTGAAGGAAGTGAGGTGGCATTCTCTGAATAAGCAGGAAATAGAAACGGCAAAGGCAACGGCTTTGGGGTAAACACAAGGAGTCCAGTGGCTAGACAACAGTGAAAGAATAGATTAATAGTTTTAAGCAAGGGAGAGAAGACAGGAGTAATTTGTAGGAATGAATAGACCACACCACAGACTTTTTTACTTCTACTCTATGTGAAACAGGGAGATGGCCAGCATTTCGAGCAGAGGAATGATGGGATCTAATTTATATTGTAAAAGGATCACTGTGGCTGCTTGTGCAGCACTGACCAAAGGGACAAGGCAAGAAGCAAGAACACTAGCTGGGGGAGTTGCTACAATAAACCAAGATGAATGATAGTAGATGGTAGTGTCAGGCCTGAGGAAGAATGACATGACAGATTCTAGACATCAGAAGACACAAATACTTTCTTATAAAAAAAAATCTAAGAGATTGAATGTGAGAGAAAGAATGTCACAGTCAAGAACAACCCCAACCAACGTGTTTGGCTTCATCGGTCTTAAGGCTGGGGTAGTTCTATTTTGTTCCTACCAGAACAGCTCATTAAACTCTACTTCCAGCATTCAATAGCTCTTCTAAGACCAAAGCACCAAACTTGTCCACATTTCCAGCCACAAAACAGTTCCAGAGGCCCACGAACCAAGCAATCAGATTTGCCATTGCAACGGCGCATCTCCTGGTACCAAATCTCCATTTTCGTTTCTTTTCCCGATGCTGTGATGAAATGCTCTGACCAAGCAACATAAAGGAAAGAGGGTATGTTTTGGCTTATAATTCCAGGTTCATCATGGTGGGAAAGAAAGCCAAAGTACCAGGTGCTTGAAGCAGCTAGTTACATTACATCCAGTCAGAAGACAAACAATGAAATACATGCTGCTTCTGAGTCCCTATTTTCTGTTTATATAGTCCAAGAGCTTCTGGGAATGGTTCTGTTCACAATTAAGATTTGTCTTCCTATAGCCCCCACAGGCATGCACATCTCCCAGACAATTCCAGTCCCTTCCAACTTGATATGTTAAAATTAACCATGACAACACCTTTATATTTTTATGTATGTGTATGTGCATATGTGTATGTGTGTAGACAACGTGCATGGAGGCCCAAGGATGACATCTGATGTCTTCCTCACTGTTCACCTTACTCACTAGGGTTGTTAATTGAGGCAAGATCTCACTGATATAGGCTAGTCACCTTGCTCTGGGGATTCCGTCTCTAGCTCTGTCTAGAATTCCAGACAGGCTACCACACCCACCTAGTAATTATATGGATTCTAAGCATCTGAACCTTTGTCTTCATGTCTGGAATCAAATGCTTTACGCACTGAGCTATATCACCTTAGCCTCAATGTGCTTTTGGCTTGCTGTTTCCAGTTTCAGCTGAAAACAACATTTTCTACCTACTAGGCAAGGAATGGGGTATTTTTGACATTCCCCTTCTTTTTACCCTCGGCAGCCAAGTGATCGCCAAGGGTTATTTATTTATTAAGACAGAATCTAGCTACGTATGCCAGGCTGCTGTCACATCTATGGCAATCTTCCTGCCTCTGTTCCTATGTGCTGTGATGATAGGCATGTGGCAACAATCCTGGCTTGATCACTGAGCTCTACTGGTGATGTCTGCAAGATTGCTCCCCGGGACTATCTCCCCTTCTCACATCTGTTGTCGTTATCTTTGTTCGTGCTTTCCTGACCTCTTCCCTGACCAATGAGCAGAACACTATGATCTTTCTGCCTTCGTCAGTAGGAATGAACAGAGTAGGCCAGCTGCTCCAGGGTCAGGAGGTTGGGGCAGAGGAAGGCACAGGGCCTTGAGTAAAAATATAATTCACTCCAAGTCTTGATACTTGGACCTTAAAGCGAATACCAGACTCATACTTGAGAGAGTGCTAAGGTTGACAGGGGTAAGTGTAGGTATAATAGGATTATCAGAACAGTGATCCCTGGGGTCCACCAGACTATTTCTTTGCCTGTCCACTAGGCAGTAGACCAACTGTGAACCTGCTAGAAATCTGGCTCTCTTCAATGATATAACCATTCTCTCAATATTATAATCAAACAAACAAACCAATGAATAAGAAAAATAAAATACCTGTCCTCTCTTTAGATAGTGTAGCTCACTACAGAGTACAATGTAACTGAAATACACCACGGAATACTGAGAGAGAAGAGGACTGATCACGGAAGAGGAAGGATATGAAGGTAAAGGAGTCATTCTGATATAGGAGGGCAGTGGGTAGATGACTAAATTTCACTTCAAATATTTCTGGGCAAAAGTCTCAAGTTTGGGCCTGGGGGAATGTACCTGTACTGAAAGGCAATCTAATTGGTGTCACACAGTCGAAAAAATTCAGTTAGCAGAATTCAGGTGACCGTGCTGGAATTTAAACCTAGATAGATGGCTTGAGAGTCCTTATTTTTAAGCCCCATGCCTTCTTGGTGAAGACTAACTGAATGTGCCCTCGGGGATTAGACACAAGAGTTATCTAGGAACTTAAAACCCCCGGGTTGTTGATGCTTTCAACAGGCATGAAAAGGAATACACTGGAGAAGAGGGCTGGAGTGAGGTATTAGGGATGAATTCCAGAGTTTGATTGTGGCGTTAGGTGTGCCTGCTGGCTCACAGAGCCATGGATGCAGGGCAGTCCGGCGCTGGGGAAATGGGAGGGCCTCTTAGGTGAGGGGGGGCGACAGCATCTAGTGCAGACGAGGCGAACAGTAAGAGGGGTTCACAGCGAGTTTAAAGTTGTTGTAGATGAAGGAGAGGAAAATCTTCAATGGAGTTCATTCAAACGGCGTCCTGAGGGCCTGGGGGCTACTTTGGTCTGCTTCGCCTCGAATAGAAGAATCAGAGGCATGCAAGAGGTTAGGCCAGATGCAGGACAAGTACAAGATCATCTGGGCCCAGAGTTCTCAGACAGCACCGAACCTCTAAAGAACCTGGGGAGAAACTGGTTCCATAGCCCTATAAGGTCTGACTTAGAAATCTGCACTTTAGGATTAATGTACAGATTCCCTCTGGGACAGTACAATACCCCCGACTCTGCAAGCGGACAACATTAGTCAAGATATAGCTATTTAACTTTTCATTGCTGTGACTAATTTAACTTTTAAATTGCTGTGACAAAACACTATTACCAACACAACTTATAAAATAAAGCTTTTCATTTGGGACTCAGTTCTAGGGGTTAGTTTATGATAATCATGGTTAGGGAGCATGGCAGTAAGCAAGCATGGTACTGGAACAGTAGCTGAGAGCCTACATCTGATCCATAAGCACGAGGCAGAAAGCCTAGGGCTTTTAAAACCACAAAACCTGCACCTAATGACATACTTCTTCCAACAAGGCCACACCACCTAACCCTTCCTAAATAGTTACACCAACTGAGGATGAAGTATTCAAACATATGAGCCTATGGTAGTTATTATCATTCAAAACCACCACATAGGCCAAAGCTTGAGTAGAAGTAAATGGGGGCCTTAAGTTACTGGAAGGCCTTTTGTGTGTGTGTACTTGAGGACCAAATAGGACTAAATCCTCTTTGTCTTAGGAGGATAGATATTGGGGTGGTAAAGATGCAGGGGTATCATGGAGCTGCTGATGTTTTCCCTCACCTAGGAAACTTCATTTCACAAAGATTAATATCTAGCTCATGCAAACTCTGGCACGCACACACACAAGAATGTGGTTTAGGGGCGCTATTTTCATCTCTGAGGACTGGGCCTACCACTGTAATCACTGCATTAGTACCTAGCCCAGAGATCCTAGCATGACATTAGGAGAATTTATAAAAACTCTGCCAGGAGAATTATAGCTACTCTAAGAGGGGGTCAACATCACATCTGCTAGAGGAAGGTAGGAGTGTCATATAGGTATTCTTTATGCACTACCTTTCTTGATCTGGATATGGTCTATGAAGGCCGTAAACTTATCAGTTGATTAGGGGGTTCCAGATCAATGGAAAGGGTTTTCTGGATAGTGAACACACTGAGAGGATTATATTGACAGAAAGACTCTCCACTTTTTCTTTTCAGGGAGCAGCTTAAGGCCAAGGTGAAGAGATGAAGGATCTGATAAAATCTGCTCCAAGATGCTGTCCAAAACTTTGGTTTTATAGAAGGCCTTGATGTGAACTCACAGAGCTCCTTTGCTGGTAAATTCTTAATATCAAGGCTGCTAAACTGTCACTGTTGTTAATTATAGGATGGCTCTTAGTACATTGTTGTGTTGTAGCTTTATTTGCTTCAAAGATATTAGTTGGATTCTAACAGAATGAGAGGTTGGTTGAAAAGGGAATTCTCTGTAGTGTTAGGCATACAGTAGGAGAGTAGAGAGTTGCTGGTAGCCAAATCCTGAAACAAAACTCTGATATGGGTAGTACAATAGTCAAATTTCAGCCAGAGGTAGTAGATACACAGAGGGGAAATGTAAGTGCCTAGGCCTTATTTCAGCTACACAAGCAGTTTGACCTACTGGATCAATGACTGAGAGGTTGGCAGCGATCCCCTGAGCAGAATCCAGTATAGACATGATAAACGACTTTTAGCAAATACTTATTATATGCCAGGATCTTTGATATGTTCTTTAATACAATTATCCCATTTAATCCTTATAGTTCTATGAAGTGGGTAATACCTGTAATTTATCAATGAGGACATGGAGGTACAGAGAGGTAGTAATTGATGGCACTAATACTTAATGAAGCTCAGGTGGGCTAAACATTCTTAGGTGCACTGTTCAGAATTGATGGAACTTGGATTTGCCATGACATGGTATCTTCTCCAGTTATATAAGGACTACAAGAACATACTTCATCCACTGGAGGAACTGGAGCTATGATAGAGGAAAGTGCCATAGGAACAAAGCACATCTTGGCTGATTGTTCTTCCGGTGGACAGTTTGACAGTTTTATTATGGTGTAGCTGGTCCCTTATCGGTTGGACATGTATCAACAGGACAGTCCAGGCTACTCAACTCACTGATTTCCCTGGAAATATGCTTGTTTGGCAGGTGCCAACATGAGAAAGGACTGAGTGGCAAGGGACAAGGACATGCCATCCACGGAAGAAATGACGTTTCTGCCTTGGTGGTGAGATGACGTGGCTGCGTTGGAATCCAGATCTCCTCTCCGTACAGTTATCTACATGTTGGTAAGGCTAGCGCTGAGGAGGAGTGGGTGGAGAAGGACACTGGCTGCTATAGTAACAACTTCTGCTGTGTAAAGCTCTCCAGGGAATTGAAACTGTAGTACAGTCACTTTCATTCACTCCATGTGATGTGTAAAAAGATGGGGCTACTGGGACTCCAACTCTTGCAGTTTGAAATTAACTAGATAGTAAATATGAGCCAGAAGTCTCACTCTAAACATCCCTGTAGAGCTGGCCAAACCACATACCACAAAGCCTTCTGGCTCTTTCATTCACTGCCCCCAAGTGGAACAGTTAGGAAACAACAACATCCAGCACAATCAGCTGGACAATGGTCTCTTCTTCCTAAAAGGGAGGAGGCAAAGATGCTCTGTGTGGCCAGGTGGAAGAAAAATGCAGCTGGGCTAGAGATACGGGTTTTACAGGCACTGTAACAACAGGATGAAGGAAGGCAATGCAAGCTGGGATGCAGAATGAGAAAAAGACACATCAGAGAGGTGAAAGGATGAGGAGGACTGTGCTCCAATGTCATCTAGAGGAATCCAGGAAGTTGAGTCACTGTCCTGTGCCAGGCTCTAATAATCCTTCAGAATTGTTTACATTAGGCTGAATTCTGTTCCAAGAAAATCTGAATGTGACAAAGTGACTTCCTAATGAACGGAAATCAAAAGAATCCAATGATTTAATGAAGAGGCCCGCGAGCAAATGAAATAGGAAGGCAAGAGTGACTTCGTGCAGAAGCAGGAAGCTTGGCAGGCCTTTCCCTTTGCTAGCAGGCAACCTCCAGACACATTTGTGACTGCAGCCCAGGCCCAGGTAGGCCTTGAACTGCTGCCTCAGTCTCCCAAATAGCTGAGATGACTGGTTTGTGCCAGCAGGGGTGACTTTCCCTGGCAAAATTAGCGTTGTTCAACTATGCAATTCTGATATACATGAAGTCCTTCACAAGTTTCTTGTATCTCTAACTCATCATCTGTCATTGTCCACTTCGCACCATAGCCCCCAGTAATACTGAACTGTATGTGGTTCCCCCACTTTTTTGAGTGCTGCTTCACGTTTATTTTATGTTGATTTTCATATCATATTTTATGCTGCCAGGTCTCTGTAATGCTGCTGTGGCTTTCTGACCTCCCTTTCTCTACCTCTGTAGCTGACTGGCCCAGCCCCTTTCACCCTTTGAATGTTGTCACCTAACTTCCTTACTGATCTTCACTTCTCTACGGTCCTGGTCCTTCTCAACCGTTTTCTCATTATTGTGACTGGCTCCTACTCAAGGAGACCTTTAACATAGCTTTTCTTAATTACCTCCTCCTGCCATGAAAATTTAATATTATAGATAAACTGTTCATCAGTTTCTGAACTGAGTCTCTTCAGAGGCCTATAAAAATTATTATAACATTTAGAATTATTTCACCTTCAGTAATAGGTTTTTGCTCCCCTGGAGCACCATCACCTTTATGGCAAATGTGTGCAAAACAGGATCAAACACGGCTGATCCAAAGTGTCTTTCTGAGGCCCATGTTCACCCTTGGTTTCTATGATGAAAGTCATTCTTGAGATTTTTCCTATCTCTCTGACTATTCCTTTTCAAATCTTATCATAGACTTTACTTCCCCCACCAGTCTGACTCTCTCTCTCTCTCTCTCTCTCTCTCTCTCTCCCTCTCTCTCTGTGGGCATGCATGTGCATGGGTGTGTTTCAGGGACAGAATCCTTAGCCGTGGTAATCAGGTACTCTACACTGAGATAAACCTCAGTTTCTAACTTCCCTGTAATAATTGCCATTCTACAAAGCTCATTATTTCCTTCATCTCTTACTATTTTATGCATTCTTTCCAGGAGACTTGGTTTAGTTCCTTCGTTTTAATAAGTACCCATGATGCCATTTAAGTCCAAGGGTATCATTTCGTTGAAGATGATTCCCCTTAGCTCCAGCCTCTTGCTGTTATAACTATGGTCAATAGACTAGTGATTGGCAGTATCACTGTGAGTTTCTTCTGTTAGTATAGATTCCCAGGTTCCATCCCAGACCTCTTGAACCAGAGTTTGCACTTTAACAAGCTCCCAATATATCCTGTGTGCATATTAAAGATGGAGAAGCCCAGGGTTGCATCGTGGGCTGTACCAGCTCTCTGGCAGATACCATCAATGAGCTATAAACACATTCATCCTCATGTGCACTTCCTGACTCCCCATAACTCAACAGATGCACACAAAGTCCTTACTACTCACCTCTTCTATGTCATTTATGTATATGTCACATTCCTAGCTTTCTACTACTAGATGGCCCTGGACTGTATCTCCTCTTTTATGCTAATTAGATTATCGTGACAAGCCCTAACAGATCTTCCTGCTAATCGCCTCTGTCCTCTGGAATTATCTGCCAAGTACAGTTAAAGTCTTGTATCTAAGATATAACTATGACAGAGATACTTAATCTTGGCTAAATTCCTTTCTATAACTCTTCAGTGTCTGAACTAGGGGTCTTAGCCTGGGATTCAGAACAGATTTTAGGAAACTTTTTGAAACTATGAGGAAAAGTTTGGTTGTGTACAATTTTTTTTTTTTTGAGACAGGGACTCACTCTGTAGATCAGGCTGGCCTTGAACTCACCGAGATCCACCTGCCTCTGCTCCCCAATTGCTGGGATTTAAAGGTGTGTGCCACCACTGCCCGGCATAACATTCTCTAAGGACAAAGAAACAGCTTTCTTTGGATTTTCTGAGAGGTTCAAGGACAAAGAGTTCAGAACCACTGAAAATATGGTCAAGCTTGACAAAATACAAGCTATTTAGTTTGGCATATAAAGACCATCCCAATTCTTATCTCTGGCCACATGTCTATAGGAGTCCACACTTCAGGTTTAATAAGAGGCTTGGCAGTCCCCAAGATGCTTACCTCTCTGTGCTTCTGCACACCGTTCCTGAAATAATCCTACTAAGTGGCAGCACCGGATTTACAGCTCGGTCTTACTTCAGAGTGCACAGTCATTCCATTCTACAGTGGCATGACATTTTGTATTATGACTTAGTACTTAAATCTGCCCCTGACCTCCACCCAAAACAAGTTTCATGCAATTCTCTAACATAGATCTCACATATATGTCACATATATAAATCATACATATCACTGTTGCAGTCTACTAAGTTGTTAAAATGCCCCATTACTGAGTTACTGCCATCAGTATCTAAAATGTTGCACTCCTTTTGCTGATACAGGGATTCCTCATTACCAAGCAGCTATTATCTTAGCCCTGGCAGTTAACAGGTTCTGGGATTTCCTAGGAATGCAAAAGCTATGAAATTGTTTGCTAGTGAACTGACCACTTATTATCAGTCTCAACTCAAGTAACCTCCTTAATTATACACTAACACCCAGCCCATCCTTCTATTTATTTTAAATCTCCTAGATCATCAGATATATCACCTAGCAACTCAATACCATTTGATTATAGGGTAAAGTTACACAAGTCATATATAAAATGCAGGATATCATGAAGTGAGCACACAAAATTAAAAATATCAATATGGTAAGCTAATCCACAATTGAAAAGGAAGAAAACGAGGAATGAAAATAAATAAGTGACTTTTAAATATGCTCTAGAAGAGACTGCTGTGAATACTGATCTGATTAAAGTAAAGCTTGCAGGAAAAGAGATAATCCTTAACTGTCCTGCCCAAAATCAGCTCTTAAAAATCATGCTGCAAGAATCTCACAGGAATTCAACACACCACTTTGAAATACCATGCAATTTTGTTAAAAAAAAAATAGACCCTAGGCAAAATATACCAATCCTTGGCATTTGGCTTGTTTGTTGGGGGAAGTAGTGCATGGTTTTACTCAGGACTCAATTTTATGAAACAAGACAAAACAAACATAATTTCATAGTTTCTCATCATTCGTACTAGCATCCTAATCAGACTCTGCTCATTCAGTATGCACTCCAAAATCCCTCCACCTTAAAAAAAAAAAAAAAGATTTGTATTTATTTTATGCATGTGGGTGTTTTGACTGCATGTGCATATATATGTGGCTGGAGCCAGGGGAGTTCAGAAGAGGACATCGCATTTCCTGTAACTGGAATCATAGACAGTTTTGAGCCACCATGTGGGTGCTAGGAACTGAACCTGAATCCTCTGCAAGAAAAACTAGTACACTCTTGTTGAGCCATCTTTCCAGCCCCTACTCCTCCTTTTTAAAGATACAGTCTCACTATGTAGCTCAGGCTGGTTTCATACTAACAATCCTCTTGCCTCTGCCTCCAAAATTCTGGGATTACAGAATGCCATGTTTTAGTACCTCTTTAAAATGGATTTACTAAGTGATCATTTGTCCAATATTACTTCCCTTGACTAATAAGAACCTCCTATATGCTTGTTTCCTTAGCATATGACATATAGCAAGAGCTTAATGTTTGTTAAATGAACAATCACAACAGTATCTTCTGCTTCTAATCCCATCAGCATACTAAAGTACTACCAAATTTTTCAATAAGTCCTCACCAACACGAGGGAAAATGAGAAAGCAAACTCTGACTCCTTTCTTTTTATATACCACCTTGTATATTATTAGAAGCATACACACTCTCACCATACCACATCACCATTGTCTCCAATTTATAAAAATAATGTAAATACATCAGAGAAAACAGATGCAACAGAAAAAGATGTGTGTGTATGTAACCAAATTTTAGGTGGCTTAAAAACATATATTTTATATTAGTTTAAAAAATTATCTCATGCATGTACATATAAAATATATACCCAAACCATACTTGCAAAGCCAGGTATTTTGTCACATTTTAAGATCTTTTCAGTTGTATAAAAAATTTACAATTTTATGAATGTATGTGTGTTCTAGCTACCTGCCCTTAAAAAAACAAACAAACAAACAAACAAACATTATATGAAAGAGCATTTTCTTAGTTGCACAATCATCCTATGCACCATTTTTCATTTGGTTGGTTATTTTTCTGTCTGTTTGTTTGTTATTGTTTGTTTGTTATGTAGTCCTGGCTATGCTGGAACTAATTGTGAAGACCAGCCTCAAACTCACAGTGATCAGCCTACTCTGTGCTGGGCTTTAAAGTGTGTGGTACTACACCTGGCTCTCACTACTACTTTTAATGGTTATATAATATCTCAGAGACAGAGAGAGAGGATACTACCTAAATAAATAAATGATAGTAGAATAAATGGTTATTCTACTATTTTTGAATGTTTAGATATATCTCCTGTTGACTTTGAGGGTGATATAAGTGAGACTGTATCATCAACATAGTTATTATTCTTTGGATCAGTTAATTTCCTTAGAATAGATTATGAAGCAACATCTCAAATTTGGCAGGAAGAAAAAATATATTTCAGTTTCTCTATGTGAATGTGTTGCTAAATGTTTTGGTTTTTTTTAACCATTTGTTTTATATTTGTGTCTTTTTATCTACTTATGAAAGCTTCAGTGTTAAACTGAATAGACTAAAGAGTTTAACTCCTGGTTATATCTACTTTATTTTTTGCCTCTTTTTAGTTTAGTAGATTTCAGCTACAACAGCAATTATCATCTCACTAAAACAATTTTGTAAACTAGAGAAAAAAATACTTTTTTTTAAAAATCATGAGCTAGGTGTGGTAGAACATGCCTGTAGTTGCAGCATTTGAAAAGCAGAAATAGAAGGATCACTTCCAGGTTGGAGCCAGCCTGGTCAGGACAGTGAGTTCCATGCCAGCCAGGGCCACAAAGTGAGATGATGTCTCAAAACCAACAAAACTCATGAGCAACTCTGCCACCATAAGATGACCAGTGTACTCATTCCCACTGTTTCCCGCATGTGTATGATAAAATAATTACAATGTATATACAATTTTAAATCCCATTTTCAAAACACATAATAATTTTGAAATGTCCTGTAACTTTCATAATCACATATACTAGCATAAGGGCTTGCGATTTATGTAGGTCAGTGGTAGAGTATAGGAAGCAATGTAGGAGGCCTTGGGTCTAGTCCTTAGAAAAGAATGCACACAGAGAGACCAAGCAAAAAAAATCATAGCATACATAATATTTCATAGAGTAAATTCACTATTCCTTTATTCTCTTATTGCTAGATGTTCATATTTTGTTTTTGCATTCTTTTAAACACAGGCTTAAAAAGGCTTTCTGTGTTGGGTCTGCAACACGGGAGACAGAAGGCTTTGCGCTTGCATGTTCTACCACTGACCTATATCCCCAGCACCATGTTGGATTTCTGTGTGGTTGGTTGCTTGATTAGTTTTCCAAGACTGGGTTTTTCTGTGTAGATCAGGCTGGCCTCAAACTCAGAAATCCACCTACCTCTAGTATTAAAGGCATGTGCCACCACTGCCTGGCTGTACCAAGTTGTTTTAATCTGCATTTTTTTTGATTAGTAATGGACATGTTCTCACACCTTCTAACTGCACTTACAACCTCTTGTAAACTGTTCATATTCTTTATTCCTTTTAATACATTATAATAAATACATGCCTTAAATAATACAGGCTTATCACACCTTTTTATATTTATGTCACATGGGCTTTGTCAATCTGTATTTATCTTTTATTTTTAAAGTGGCTTAAAAACTTATATGTTATATTGGCTTTTAAATTTTCTACTGCCAGATTTGATCTTTTCCTTTGAGACTATTTCCTATTACTTCCTAAACATAGAAAACTCTTCCTTGTTAGAAGCTTGATAAATATTCATTCGTCCCAGTTTTATAACTTGCTTTTTTATATTTAATTCTGTAATCCAACTGCCACTCATTTTAGTTTATTACAGGAGATGAGAATATAAATGTTATAGTCTGTCACAACATGATTTAAAGAACAGCCCTTTCCATTCTTATCTCGCACCCGTTTTTAAAATCACTTTCTCCAGTACAGATTTGATCTAAGAAATTATTGCTCCACGTATGGTGTGTTCACTTGTAATCTTGGCACTCAAGAGCCTGAGGCAGAATGATCATAAGTTTTAGGGCAGCATTGGCTACACAGTGAGAGCGCATCTCGAAAAAAAAAAATGTTTGTGTCATACCAGCAATATAAATTAGGCTTATAAGTACATACTGATCTTCCTTATGTCCTGCGTGGAGTGTTAAATAATAATTGTACATTTTGTCTTAATATTCTTCATTCTTCCATACATGGTTAGGCACTGGTCATGAGTATAAGAACAAAGTAGAAACTGCTGCATCTTGCACAGCTTTAGTTGCTTTCCACTTTGTCTTATTGAGGCAGTGTCTTCTCAACCCAGAGCTGACTGATTTTGGCTAGGCAAAGCTATCCAGTTTGCCCTGGGAATCCCTGGTGCCTCTGCATCTTTAGTGCTGGCACTACCAGAAGCCACCATATCTACCCAGCTTCTACCTGGGTTCTGTGTTCTGAAGATCTGCTGTTCTCATGCACAGCAAGCTCATTACCTGCTGAGCCATCTCTCCAGCCCCCTTTTTCATCTTTAATTTTATATCTGTGACCACCATACTGCTTCTCAGGTATGCATTCCTACCGGTCCAGGCTTTATTCAAAGTAGAACACAGTCTCTGTAAAATGTCTTAAAGCTTTCCTTACCCTCCAAATCATGAAAAAACTATATCCATATAAGAGTGTGAGGAGATGGAAGGAAAGAGTGAAGAATAGTCCTTAAAAATTACCTTTTCTTAACATTTATGGAGGCATACTTAAAATTTAAAAGTAGGGCTGGAGAGATGGCTCAGTGATTAAGAGCACTGTCTGCTCTTCCAAAGGACCTGGGTTCAATTCCCAGCACCCACATGGCAGCTCACAACTGTCTGTTAATGCTGATTCCAAGCGCTCTGACTCTTTCACACTAATGCATATAAAATAAAACCAAATAAATCATTAAAAAAAAAGGAAAAAATTTGAAAGTAATCATTTGGTGAGGGAAAATATCGGCATAGGTTTACTAACTAGTAAAGAGATTCCAGTAGAAATGCTTCTTTGAAATCAAAATAAAGTATATCGTCCAATGTATGAATACAGTATTACACTGTGTACCCAGACAAGACTGATCATCTTAGATGTACATATAGACTTTATAGCTTATAAAGATGAAATAAAGGTTGGGACTATAACTCAGTGATAGAGGACTTGCTTGGTATGTATGAGGCCCCAGGTTCAATTTCCAGCACTGAAACTTTTGGGGCTGAGCATGTTGCTCTGTCAGTGGAGTGTTTCCATCTCATACAGGAAGCCCTGGGCTTAACCCTTTGCATCGCATAAACCAGAAATGGCAGTACATCCCTGTCATCCTAGGACTTGAATGTAGAGGCACGAAGATCAGGATTTCAAAGTCTATCTTGACTACATGGCGAGCTTAAAGCCAGAAAATGAAAATAAGATACATGTCAAAAAAAAAAAAAAAAAAAAAAGAGGCCATAACAGTTGACTTCCAGCAGGTGGCACTTGACCCACGGCAAAGGATGGAGGAAAAGCAGCTTACTCAATGGATACCAAGGGAATGCAACTCCCAGGAGTCTAACAGTAAAAGTCTCCTCCACAAAGCTTAACTGCAGAAATTGAAGGCAGAAGGCAGAAGGCAGAAGTAGTCTGTAAGGCATCAGCCCCAAAGACGGTTTGTTCAACTGTCTGTGTAGGCAAAGAATTAATGCTCCCTCCTTTCCTAGGTTCTTGGCTGAACTATGAGTTGGCATTAAAAAAATGACTAATAGGAGAAAAATTATTTTATCCACTTTCACATATGAACTTTATTATTAATGGGGCCAAATAAAACCAGATGATTGAATACAGCATAGCATCCTGAGCTACTGAATAGGGAGTTCCTGGGGGATGGTAGAGACAAATGACAGGGAGCTAAGGAGAGAGAAAACACATGGCAAGTAATAAAAATGCCTTGGAGCCTCTCTCTCTTCCTCCTAGATACTGTTGCTAAGTGCCCTATCCCCTTGAGAAAAGTCCTGGATCTTGTGTACCAACTGACTCACTGGACTTGGCCAGCTTGCCTATGTTCACAAAAAATGAAGAAAAAAAAAAAGAGGAATTCATTCACAGCTCAGCCTAACCAGGAAGGCATCTAACCTGTACTTTCACAATCTATTAAACTGAGACAGAATTGGTCTCTTTGAGGGACATACTCTCTTATACCACTGTTTTCATAATTCTAGTCTGATATTTTAGTAGCATTAGTCCCTTTTCATTTTATCAATCTTTTGCAGGATTTTCAAAATTCACTCTTATTTAACTTTCAAATGCAGTAATTTGCTATATCACCCCCAAAATATCAATTTCTTGGTGGCAGGATTAGGTTATTTCCTCAGAGCAGAGTTCTAAGAATACTGTTATTGGGTCAACAAGTATGGACATATTTCTCACTTTCAATACTACAAAAGTTTGCAAGAAGTTAGTTCCAACAGAATCCTGTCAGCACCTGAATACTTTCAAATAAAAAAATTTTTTTTTCCAATTGGGTAAGGGAAATATACTTTGCTTCAATTTCCCTATTTCCAATTACTAAAGATAAGTAACATATACTTGACGTAGTGTTCAGTCAATGCTGTTTTAAGGAATAAATGGGATCTATGAATCTGAATGTATCTGGGAGGTATAAACAGATAGTGTGATTACAGGGAAGAGAATGGGACATAGAAACTTGCCAGGCAGCTTAGGGCAGGGACCCCGAAGCAGCAGTTCCAGGAATGTCCAAATGCTCTAAGGGAGCTCTGGTTTCTTATCTCCTCCCAAATGAGAGCCCTTGCCTACATGTGGGTGTAAGCAGAACTCCAGTCCAGACACTGGTGAACAGCCCTGGGATTGGATCTCTGGATTTCCATCATGGAAAAACGCTCCTACCCAGTCCCCAATTTCAGTGTTATCTCCTAAATGATGCCAGAGTTTCATCTCCAGAGCAAAACTGCTAGGCTATCTGGAGGAGATAAGAGACCAGAATCTAAGTGTTATCTCTGGCTCTGGGTGGAGACCTAACAGTCCAAGCTACGAAAAACCGAAGAGTTAATCTAGCAAGGCTGGGAGCCCACCTAAAGGCATGCGAAATAGATGGAACAATTAAGCCCTTAATTAGAGGTTGTACTTTTCCTTCCCTCTCCTCCCCTCCCCCACGCATGCAGTGCAGTGGCTTCCGGAGTCTTGGCTGGGTTAAGCCTGCTTGCTTTTCTGAATGACTTAGAGAAGTATGATCAATTAAAATCAGTCTTTCTGTCTTTCCCTTTTTCCCCCCACCCAGTACTGGCCATAGCCTAGGCATGCGGCATGCTGCTTCCATAGATACTCTCTGGGATTTCTTGTTCTTTTTCTCTGAAGTTATTCCTAGCATTCCTTCCCTCCCCCAGCATACACACACAACTCTCAACTCTTCGTTTCTGCCACGTGGTGGCCTACAAAAGGTATGATTTTTCTCTCTTCCTCTTTTTCATCCTCCCTGGTAGCTACCAAGATTTACAACTTGCTTGCCCTAAGGATTCCCTTTTAAACACTAATAAAATTTTCATTGTGTTTGAGCTTCCCGCTTAGTCTATTTTTGTTTTGTTTTGTTTTGTTTTGTTTTCTGAGGACAGGGTTTCTCTGGGTAGCCTTGGCTGTCCTGGACTCACTTTGTAGACCAGGCTGGCTTCAAACTCACAGCAATCTGCCTGCCTCTACCTCCCTGAGTGCTGGGATTACAGGGGTGTGTCACCACACCTGGCTGAGTCAATCTTTTAGTTTGTTATTTTATGTTGTTTTATTGTGACATAATCTCACTAGGCAGCCCTAGCAGGACTAGAACTAAGAGTTCTGCCTGCCTCTGTCTCCTGAGAGCTAGGATTAAGAGCATGTGCCACTATGCCTAGACTGAGTTTATTCTTAAATTCCTTATTGGGACTAAAAGCACAAGAGGACTAAAAGCCATTAAAAGCACAAGAGGAGACCCCATTTTGCCTAGAAACATGTGCCACTCCAGGTAGGGCTCCCCAAAATTTCCAGGAACAATAACAGCTAAGAGCCTACCTTCCTGTGAGTTTATAAACTTGTAGCCCCACTTAAGAAAGGCTCTAGGGGAATTCAGGCCTGAATTAGGTCAATCCCCAGAAAGTCTGTCATTTCCATTCACCAAAAGTCTGTCCGTTTCTAGACAAAAGCAGCTGCAAGCTGTGCTAAACAGTTAATGATAGGTGAGTACCCTCACATCTGCATGCACCCAGCCAGCCATGACCGATGCTACTACAATATATGGCCTTCATCAGAGAAAGTGTTCACAAGTGACAAGGTCTGAAACTGACCCAAGCCCCAACAGGCTTTCGGCAGCGAACAGAAACTTGAGAAAGGACAGCACACTTGCCAGAGCAAGGCTCCTCAGTAACAGCACATGCCCAGAGGACAGAGAATCTCGGTCCACTCTTTTCATTCTTCAGCTTTAATAAAAAAGGTCGTGGTCTAATTTTGAACTTTAAAAAGTAAAACAAAAACCAACAAAAGCAGGCTCTTTTCTTTCTTTAAGCGCACATAAAATCATTCCCAAAATACCAGTTTTCTATTGCCTCAGTAGTACATTCTAGTTATTTAGTTTTACAAGGACTCCTTTGATCAGGAAACCTGTCCACTTGGAAAAGAATGCCTTACGAGTATGTAAATTTACATATGCTAAAATTGTGCTGCTTTTCATTCTGAAAGAATCAAAAGCTGTTTTCTTTTTACATCAATAAATTAAGTTGTAAAAATCCCCCTTTCATAACAAGTATTAAGTACTAGTAACACAGCAAATGATGGGGAAAAGGCCTTGTAGTTCTTGACAGACAGAGTAGGAAGTTACACACACAAGCAAAACTCTTAACAGGCCTTTCCTAAGTAAACGGCACCTATGAAGAGCCACTTTTTCTTTGGAAAGAGAGGATACCCATGATATCATTTTCCCTGGATATAGTAGGGTAAGACTCCTTGATTGTTTCAGTCTTTTTGTTCTTCGTCTGTTCTCATCAACTATCTACGTATTAAAAAACTGCTTTCTTAAAAAGAAAAAAACTTTCTTACTTCTGTCAAGTGTTAGCTCTGAAATGCACCTTTCTCCAGACCTCCATGATTAAATTCTCCCTACTGCCATTCTATTTGTTTTATATATTACATATATTCCCTAAATATCATAATTCATATTGTTCTCTAATCATTCCAATTCTGTTTCTGTTTCTAGAACCAAGTCCCTGGACAGGGAATTTCCAGGGAATCTGTAGTTGTCTACTACTTATATCCTTTTCCCTATCCCTTTACTTATAAAGAAACGGGCCCACGTTTGCAGGAAAACTAGGCATACAACCCAGATGCCTTGATTGAATGTTTTCCACTATCTTAGTTCATCTGTCTTTATTTGCATCTTTTCAGAACACCTTATAAAGTGCTAGACACATACACAATTCCCAAAAGCATCAGTGTAACAAGCACACAAGTCTCTATAACTGGAAGATTGACCGAGGAAAGGGTTAGAAAGCAGAAAGGCCATTTCCTTACTTCTTTGCATGATGCCACCCTCCAGACCAGTTAATTGCTATTTTACACTTCCCGTCCATCAGGCACTGGGCAGCTGTGATAGTAGCTCCTCCTACAGCTGCTGCATAGTCAAATATCCCTTCTGTGGCTGGGCAGTCATAACCTGGGGGGCAAAACCCAGAAAAGTCTGTTAAAGAGTATCTGGAGAAAGAAGAATAGGTTGAGGTATCTGTGATAAGAACATGGCCTCCTAAGAAGCTTCCGGACTAAAATCAGCTCCAACGCTGCCAAATATGTCTTCAGAGTTAAGCCGGGTGTGGTGGCACACATCTGTAATCCCAGCACTCGGGGAGGCAGAGGCAGCTAGATCTCTGTGAGTTTGAGGCCAGCCTGGTCTACAAAGCGAGTCCAGGACAGCCAAGGCTACACAGTGAAATGCTGTCTTGGAAAAAAGGGAAAAAGAAAAAAGAAAGGATAAAGCCTTCAAGATGAACTTCTCCTATTCCACCAGCAGTCCAATCAAGGCCTGAGAGGTGATGTATGTTGCCAGTGGTCACATAGAGGCAGTCCTGGGACCAGTGTCTTGATTTCCAATCTAGCATTTTTCTATGAACCCACTAGAACAGGGAATGCCTAACCTTTGACATCACGGTATGTTACTGTCACCATTAGTAACTATCCTGGAAGGTCTATTGCCCATGAGCTACAAGTTGGACATACCTGCTCTAGACTATGCTGTTGACAAGTCACTGAGGGTTTTTTCTCTAATGAATGTGTTAATGAAGGATAAGGTAGGAAACTTAGCCAGAATATAAATATGCATGGTTACACACAGCTTTAATCCCAATATCTGGAAGGCAGAGGCAGACAAGTTCCAGGCCATCAAGGGCTACAATTTTTTGAGACCCCATCTCAAAACATAAAAAATAAAAATACCCAAACCAAATAAATCTATACTTAAAATACATGATTATAGACAGCTATACTGGCATTTATATAGCCAGAGTAGACCTAAGTGCTGCCATTAGAATCTCTCCTTCAAGCTCATCATTTGGTTCTATTCAACTCATGAAGTGTACACAATATGACTAAACCACAGGATTAAAATGAAAAAGCTGGGGCTAGGGATATAGCTAAGGCAGAGTGCCTGGTCAGCATGTACAAGGCCCTCCCTCATTCTACCCTCAATAACATAGACACAGGCACATAACATAGCATACACACAAACACACACACCTGTTCTATTATTTTTTAATTAAAAAAATATTGGGCTGGAGAGATAGCCCACCAATTAAGAGGTTTCGTTCTCTTCCAGAGGACCTGGGTTCAATTCCCAGCATCCACATGGCAGCTCACAACTGTCTGTAACTTCAGTTCCAAGGGATCTAAGGTCTTTTCTGACCTTCACTGGCACTACATGCATGTGTTGTACATACACACACTCAGGCACACATGCATACACATATTTTTTTTTAAAGGATTGTCTTAGAAAAGAAAAGAAAACAGTATTTTGGGTTAGGGAGGTAGCTCAGTCGGTAAAATGTCTGCCACACAAGTGTGAGGGCTTGAATTCCGATTCCTAGCACCCATGTAAAAGCTGCCACAGGAGGCGTGAAGAGCCAGCCCTGGAGGAATGGAGACAGGTAGATTTTTGGGAGATCACTGGCCAGCCAACCTAGTCAAAATGGGGAGGTGCAAGTTCAACAAGAGACTTTGTCTCAAAACATAAGGTGGGGAGTGATTAAAGAAGCCACCGGTGCTGACCTTTGGTTCCACATGTCTACCAGCAGACACACGTACACCACCACACATAAACATATATGCATACACATAGAAAAAGGGACACAAGTTAAATAACAGAACTATAGGTGGAGGTCTGCCCATCTTCCATTGTTGCCAGAAAATCACCATACCTAATCCATACTCTATGGAATCCGGATGGTCCTCATCACCTTCTTGGCTAACCTTCTGGAGATGTTGCAAATAACCATCAGTGTGGAAGGTGGCCATGTCCTCCATGGAGGCCACTTTGGGCTTTACTATCCTAATAACAACAGAGTGAACAGAGAGAAGTGTGTCAGACCCAGAGTATACAAGGTGCTAAAAACAGCAGCCAACATTCTGAACAGAAAAGACAACTCTCAGCTTCTGGCTCCAGTAGCTGAAGTCATAAACACACTCTGTCCCTCCATTGCACTCTTCCGTCTTCACTTCCTCCATCTATGATATTGACTCCACTAGTAAGAGGCAAGAGGACAGATTTTTTTTTCCTTTAAGTTTTTAGGCAGGGGAGCATAACTAAATAACTATGTTTAACTCAAACAGGTAGTTGTGGACCAAGGTCCCTGGTTTAGCCACACAAAGCTTACTAACCCAGGACCAGCAGGATGGCTCAGTGGATAAAGGCCCCTGCCACAAAACCCGACAACCCGATTTTAATCTCTGGGGCCCATATTGGGGAGGAGAGAACCGTGCCCTCTGATCTCCACGTGTGCTCTGTGACACACACATCCCTCTAAATAAATAAATTAATTAAATTTAAAAAATTAAAGAACTCTCAGGCTGGAGAGATGACTCAGGGTATAAGAGAACTGCTGCTCTTGCAGAGCACTGGGGTTCAGTTCCCAGCACCCGCATGGTGACCTACAACCATACATAACTTCAGTTCCAGATCTGACCCCCCTCGTCAGACCTCCATAGGTATCATACACTCACATGCAGGCAAACACTAATACATATAAAATAAGTAAATATAAAACTATATTTTTAAAATACTGAAACATAAACTTCACTCTGTGAGTTACGTCTCTCATGACAAACCAACAAAGCTATTTACATCTGAATCAGTTGTTACCCAGACTGGGTAATCCTTTCAGTTAGATGTTTAGTTACTTGTGTTAGTATTGGTGCTAAGCCTTGGGGCCCCGTCCCTATTACATCTTTAACAGGCAGCTTGGTTATCGCAGTTATAATTTGGAGACAGAGAACTGGATTCCTTTCCTAACTCTATACTTCCTGGTTCTGTAACGTCAGGTAAGCTGACTACTCTCCTGTACTGCAGCTTTCTCGTTTATAAAATGAGTCAACTTAGTGGACTTAGGCGGAGATGAAATGATAACATCTACAAAACTTTTTGGACAACTGTTATCAATATTAGTGAGAAAAGTAGGGAAGTTAGATTGGGGATGTAGCTCAGTTATACAATATCTACATGTGCAAGGTCCTATGGTTAATTCCCAACACTGTAATTAAAAGAAAGAAAGAAAGAAATAATAAACCAAAACCAAAACCAAACAACAACAACAACAAAAAAAAAACAATATAAAGGCAACATGTTATATATAGCAGCAAATGCTTGTAATCATAGCACTGAGAGTTAGCAAGATCATGAGAGTAAGGCCAGCCTGGGCTACATAACAAGCTCAGAGTAAATTGGGCTCTATAAGACCCTATCTCTAAAATAAAAGAGGGGCTGTGTGGTCATGTATGCACGGGGGTTTACAAATCTGTAGATGTGTAGGAGCTACATGTCCTTTCTATACCTCTCCCCCATATTCACTTGAGACAGAGTCTCTCAACTGAATCTGAATGTGGAGTTAGACTGGCAATTAGCAAGCCCCAGCAATCATTCTGAGTCTTGTCTACCCCTTCCAAAACAATGGGGTTACAGGTAAAAGCCAGCAGGTAAATGCATTTGCAGACAAACGCCAGCCTTTCCTGTGGATTCTAGGGACTTGAACTTGGATCCCAGTGCCTGTACAGCAAGTGCTCTTACGTCCTATGCCATCTCCCCAGTGTCCTCTAATACAAAAAGTTTCTAGGGACTGGAGAGATGGCTCAAAGGTTAAGAGCACTGGCTGTTCTTCCAAAGGCACTGAGTTCAATCCCCAGCAACCACATGGTGGTTCATAACCATCTATAATGAGATCTGGTGCCCTCTTCTGACCTGCTAGCTTACATGCAGGCAGAATACTGAATAAATGATAAATCTTTAAAAGTTTCTATTACTTGGTCTCTTACATCTATCTCCCAGGGGAAAGGTAGGTGAAGCAAATGGCTAGAACCTCTCACTCAATGCCTCACAGTAAGTGAGAAAAGGAATGAATGAAATAGGTTACATGGGATTTCTGGTCTCTAACCTGCTGATTTCCCATTTTCTCTTCTGGATTCTGCTGCAGTTGTATTCTCTAACCCTTGCTGCTGAACAGGCAGTCAACATACTAGCAGAGTGGCATTTTTTTTTTCCTTAGAAAGCCAGAGCCCAAGTCTCACCCTAGGCCAACTGAACCACAATTTGTATTCTAACAAAAACATATTTCTTAACAAGATGATTGCCCATTCAAATTGAAGAACTATTCTAGCCACAGAAAGGTAGCATGTATGTTTTCTTAATGGGAATACAACCATGAGTTTATTATGAATTAGTACAGGTAAGATATTTAGGCATCTAGTATAACTAAGGTGTTTAGAATCTTGTGGTTTGACCTCAAAAGTTAATATACAGACAAAAATCAAAGAGTCCTGTTTTATATTCAAGTACAGGTCTATACCATGAGAGGTGAAAAAGCTGTCCATTAAAATGAAATTTCAGGGCTCAGCAGCGGCAGTCACTTGTTGGAAATCCTGACACCCTGAGTTCAATCCCCAGGTGGTGGAAGCAGAGAAGCAGTTCCTGAAAGTTGTCTTCTGACCTCCACATGTGTACTGTGGCACTTGACCACCCCTTCACGCACCCTCGCCCCATCCAAAGAAAGAAATGCAACATAGTGTTTAAAATAAACCTTTCAAAGATCCCTTAATGGCTCGCGCCTTTCACCCCAGCACTCAGGATGCAGAGGCATGGAGCGTGCTCTGTAAAATCAAGGCCAGCCTGGTCTCCCATAGTGAGTTCCGGGACAGCCTGGGCTAACGTGGAGAAGCCCGGTCTCAATTTTTTTTTTTTCACAAACTATTGGATTATGTTTCGCAGCCTTTCTGAATGTTCTCTCTTATAACACCCTCCCATCTATTTCATTATACCCTAAAACAAAATGCTGACAGCCAGCCACTCCTTAAAGCAGTGAGTCTTGCTCTGACATCTTGTTTGCACTAAAATATTTTTAAGTGTTAATTTTTGTATGTGGGAGCCTAGGCTTCATGCATATTAGGCAAATGTTCTACACATTGAATATATAATATCCTAAACCTCTTTAAAATTTTTTATTTTGAGACAGGTTCTGGCTAAGTTACTAGCCTGGCTATGAAGTTGTGTTGTTCTTGCCTCAGTCTTCCAAAGGCCTATAATTAAAAACCCACACCATTGTGCTTAGAAAACTGTTAAAATACTTTACAGAAAGGCAAATAGTTATACTGACAAACACAGGAGTTAAGCAATGGTAGCAAAACAATCCTAGGTAGGTCTAGTGTAGCACACCTTTTGAGCACAGTACCTGGGAGGCAGAGGCAGGTGGATCTTAATAGGTTCAAGGCCAGCCTCGTTGACATAACAGTTCCTAGACACTCAGACCTACACAGTGAGACCCTGTCTCAAAACAACAAAACATTCCCAAGGAACGTATACAATAAAAATGGCCAGCTATTCAAGGAGAAACCCTGAAAATCTATTACATTACTTTCTGTGAGGAGAATGAAGCATTGGGTGATGAAGCCAGTCACCCCGTTGGTTAGTCAAGAGGAAACCTGATTTGACATGTGCCAGGTCCAGAATAGTTGCATTTATGACATTAAATATAATATTGGCAATCAATAGGAAGCTTGGTTTTGAAGCATGTAGTTAGCTCTTTCTTGAGTTCTGGTCTCAACAAATACCAGGTTAAAGTCTACTAGTGATGGGAGTGGGGTAGCAGATCCAAAAGTCTCAAATTCAACCCATATTCTCAAATTTAGCTTTCGAAAACACACAAAACAAAACCCAAACCAAATATAAAACAAAAGCTGAACATTTCCCTGCTTAACACTGCCCCACGAATTTAGCATCAACATCCCATTCCTAATGGCTCTTAACTGCTTTGTTTGCCTTTCCCAAGTGTTCGAAATCCCAAAACTTTTCCTGAGTTACAAACGTATATTAAACACTATGAACACTCCCACAAAAGTTTTTGTTGTTGTTGTTGTTGTTTTTTTAAAGCACCATTTCTCCCTGGTTAATCCCCCATGAGACAAAGCTATGAACACACCTGGCTTCACAGATAACCATGTTCAGAAAGGTCAATGTACTTACCTCATTTGTTTATGCAGGGCATATGCTTCGATTAGAGAGTGGACCATACTGGCCTGAAATATCAGCATAAAAGAAAGACAGAACAGTCTCTTCAAGATTCAATTTACTGAAATCCCATTAACAACATCCTGCATGAAGAACTACTTTATCTCTCTTCCTTCTGTTAGAATACACTTAAGACAATACAAAGAAAGTCTCCAAATCGCCAAGATTTTAAGCTACCCAGCCTTAGTAACACAAGTGATGGTATACGCTCTCCTAACAGTTTGTGGTCCAGGACTTCAATGATTCCCCTCTTACAAACTCCACTGGCTTCTCCACCCGTCCTTCCCCTCCCCCGCCGCCCCGCCTCCACCCAAGCGGTGGATGCCCCGCTGAGCTCCCCAAAGGTAATGAAGCACTTGTTTCGGTTTCAGCTTGGCGTGACTGACACTGCTAGTTAATTTTTTTTTTTTCCTGAAGGTATCCCTCACTCCAGTTTTCCCTGGTTCTTAACGTACTCCCTTTCACACCCTCCCACCTCCATCTCCCCCAAACCGTGGTCTTTCATCCAGACCTCTCTTACCCGTTTGGGGACCTTGGCGAGGGAGTCGCATATGTTGACATACTCGGGACTGTAAATATAAACCGGGGGTAGAAAATGTCCACTATCGGCGGGTTCCTCTGGCATCTCCATCTCCCACTTCCAACCGTCGCCGAGCCAAAGTCTGGAGACAACAGTTTTCGGACTCAGCCTGAGCTCCGGTTCCTGCTCCTCTGTTCGGCCCCAGCGGTGCTCCCTGGTCAACATTCCCTCTTATTTAGTTCACCAGAGACAGTTTCCCTGGTACCTCGTCCAACTGCGGAGATAGATGCGCCCTCCCAGAAAAAATCCCTTCTTTTAATGACTACAGGGTAAAAAAACAAAACAAAACCAACCAAACAAAAAATGGGGGCCTTGAGATATATAAAAGCCCAAATAGTTTCCAACTGGGATCGATTTTCTCACGGCACAGGTAACACTGTCAAAGCCAGCCTTGTTGCCCTACGGGGCCATTTGAAATGAGGTCAGACAAGCTTCAGAGCATTCTGGGAGATGTAGTTTTAAGGGAGCATGGTAGCGGAAGCATCACAGCTAAATAATAAAAGCCGCGATTTCAAGTTTTGGCGCTAAAAAGGAGTCTCAACCCTTTAAGTTTTCAAATTGCAAATATCACCATTTAAATGTTGAAATAGAGGTACAGTACTCGTTCAATAGCCACGAAGGACCCACCATCACCCTGCAACATCAGCTGACTACACTAAGGCTTTGAGGAGCGGTGGACCAAATGGTTTGAAATTTTTACAAAGTAAATTTTGTGCTGCAACTTTAGTTTACCACTTTTCACCATTGTCCGTAAGAAATAATAATCTCAGCAATAATCCACACTGACAAATCTGATATCAACTTCTTGAAATTGGTGGAGATTGTGGAAATTGTAGGGTAGAATCTAAGCAAAGAAAGAGCTCAGCTTCCTCCAAGGAGTTGGAAAACGCAGCTCCCCCACCCCACCCCTCACACCCACACTTCTTCCATTTGCTTGTGCAGCTGGAAACAATAGTTAGGGCAAATGTGTTAGGTTTGCTGTTTAGGGTGTTAGTGTGGCCTCAGGCAGTGTTATAATTTCCACCAGAAGTTTTGGGTTTCTGGATGCCTCCGTGATCTGAGCCTAGCCTGTCTGTTCCCAGGCCCCCAACACTCAACAGCATCCTGAACTGACCTACCGAGGCCTCGGAGAAAATCCTACAACTGTAACTTCTTTAAATCTCTAACTTGCTTTAAACATTTGTTTTGTGATAGCACTTAGGTAATTATCTTACTAAATCCTTTCAACAGTTCCATAAGGAAGCTGTAATATGCCCGTTGCAGATGTACTTTGAATAGCCAAAAACATTTTCCATCATACACTGAAGTAGGAAAACAATCCACAGTTAGGCCTATCTAACACCAAAAATCGAAATTTTTTTTTTTTTTACTAAATGAATTTTATTCTTCCAGATTGACTTTGTGCTCCTCAATACTTAATATTCTTGAAATTGTGGCATGTGTGCACGAGCTTGCAGGTGTGTGTGTGTGTGTGTGTGTGTGTGTGTGTGTGTGTATGTGTTTGATGCATTTGTTCTCCAACTAGAATAGAATCAGTTATGCTTCGTTTGTATTTTTCCATAGGATTTAGTTCTAAAGCATTATACTCATTCAGTTACTCAGGCAATTCTATAAACTATGTGTACACTCACTCTAGCTATGGATTCAAAGATACAGTGTACTCTCAAGGAATCTGCATTATTATAGAGAAAATAAGGCAACTGAATTAGAAACCATATCAATATACAGCCAGATAATGAATGTAAGGTGCTTAGCTTACTCAATAAAGTAAGCATTAAGCATTTAATATTGAATATTCAATAAATGGGTAAGTAAAATTCATAGTAGCATTTGAGATTATCTTAGAGGATTACAAAATATTGTGCTTGGTGAGGATGGTAGGGCATGCTGACTGGAAGAAGCAGCTTACATAAAAACAAACAAACAAAAAACCCCACAAAGAATGGTGACAGGCAAGATTGCTCAGTGGGTAAATATACTTGCTGTTAAGCTTGATGATCTGAGTTCAGTCTCTGAATCCCATATGGTAGAACATGAAAAACAATGCCTACAAGTTGTCTTCTGACCTCTACATGCATGCACCATTGCACAGGAACACCCAGACACATCCAAAACACACATAAAAGAATAAACATAAAAATTTAAATACAAAGAATGTTGGTATAATGTTTTTTTTTTTTAATGTATACACCTTACCCTTGGTCATTAAAATACTAATTTCTCCCCCACCCACCCTCAACTCTCTGGTTTCAATCCGGATATTGTATTATGATACTCATTCTAAGCATCCTGTCTCAACTCTTATGTAAACAGGAGCAAAATAAAGCAACTAGACGCAATGTTGAGCAGGGAGGAGCCAGAGGACAGGAAAGAGGGGAAGAGCCAGAAGGCGGGAGAGGAGTGGGAGGAGAAGGAGGAGAAGGGGCGAAAGGAAAGCTAGGAGAGCAGAGCTGGAGGGGAGATCTTGGAGGACGTGGAGCATGAACCAGACCTAAGATTTCACAAAAAGCAAGTATAATGTGGAAAATCTAAATGTTAGGAAACTGAGGGCTTGGAGGTTTAGGAGGGAGTAAATATTGCCCAACATTGTGTTCTAGGTTAACTAAAAACCCAGTCTCTGTGGGTGATTTGGTTATACAGATGTTTAAGATTAACAGCAAGCTTTACTAGAAGATACACTAATAGTAAATATTAAAAACCCCTACAACAAAAGAATGCTGAACTTGGTGGCACATGCTTGCAATCCAAGCATTCAAGAGGCAGAGGCAGAGGCAGAGGCAGAACAATCACGAGTTTGAGACCAGCCTAGACCAGCCAGGGCTAGTAGTAAAACCTTGTCCCCTATATCAAAATAAATAAATCCATTAATAATAAAAAATTCTATTCCATTTTTGTGGAACAGGCCAGATCATGAAAGTCTTCAGTATCAGGCTAACGGAAACATACTCTATTCTCTTTGAAATGGAGAGGCATTTTTTTAATGGTGGGAAGGAAACCCCGGCCTCTGTTTCTGCCAGGCAAATGATCTAGACCCTAACCCCTTAGAATCTTCAGAAAAATATTATAGAGCAACAATGTGTGTGAAAATTAGTTATTTGAAAGACTGAAGCAGTACAAGCCACAAAAATCCAGATGAGGAAGGAATGATCATTGGCTTAAACTAGGCTGGCAGGAGTGGGAAAAGAAAGGAAGCAGTAGCGCCTAGGGGAAACTAAGTAGGACTCCTTGCTACTTGGATAGTGGGGAGAGTGAAGGGGATGAAAGAGAGCTGTTGAAAACCCTTAAAGTTTTGAAATCTGGGTGAAGAGAAGATTACAACCAGTTCCAGTATAAGAAAATAGGGTCTTAGTTCAGTAACAGAGTGTATGTGCTGGAAGTTTTGGTTTCTTTAAAAACTCAGTTATGTAAATATGTTATTGCTTTAATCCCAAGTGTGGAATAGGGGGCTGTTTTAGTTAATCCACAGTTGATAATTGCCTTGTGCAGCTAAGACAGGGGCATGGTCTTTGCCAGCTGAAGTTAGTGGAATTCTGAGGGCTCTGGAAGAGTATAAATACTAGAGCCCAGAGAGAGAGAGAGAGAGAGAGAGAGAGAGAGAGAGAGAGAGAGATGCTTTGAAGAAGGCTGTTGGTTCATTCAGCTGCTGCATTTGTGTTTGCTGGACTGCTGGATATCATGAAAACTGTGACTGGGACTCTACCCAGCTGTAAGTAGTCAAAGAAAACTCCACTAACCTTCTTTTTCTCCTATCTAGTTTTGGGGGATTGGAAGGTTTAGGGTGGATAAGGGTTGGAAGGGAGGTAGAGGTATAAGAAACCAATAAAGTAGATAAAAAGTAAGCCAACAAGTGTCTGCTTAAAATATGTGGCACCAAAAACAAAAAGGCAACAAGAAGGAAGAACGTTAAGACTAAGGTAGAATGGACTTTGAAGTAGGACTGAAAATGTTTAAAAAGTATTAAGTCTAATAAAACAGTGGGACAGTTGGCTGTAGTGGCACAGAGCTTTAATTTAAGCACCAGGAATGCAGAGGCAGGCAGATCATTGTGAATTCAAAGCTAGCCTGGCTTACGGTTTTATGTGGTAAGACCCTGTCTCAAAAAAAAAAAAAATCGAATAAAAACAAAAGCAGTGGATCAAACTGTGTGCGCACACACACACACACATACACTTCCATGTTTAAAAAAAAAGATGGTTATGAGTGGCCAAGATAGCTAGAGTAGTACAGATAAAATAGTTGGATACGGCTTATAACTTCTGGACATAATTTTAATGTTTTTAAAACTAAACTTCTGATTTCCCCATCCAAGGCCTTTCTAGTCTTTTCCCATTTTTACACCTGTCCTTGTTGCACAAGTCAGACACCTAAGAGCTCCGTTTATGTTCTTTTTTCCTTTTTCATCGTTATAAAGCATTTTATTATTGTTTTGTATTAATGTCATTAAGGGAATAATCTTTTTAATTTTAACTGTGAACTGTTTGTTGCTACAGAATATAGAGAAATACTGTTCATTAGTCTATATTGTTCTATATCTTTGCAAGTTTTTTAGGATATTTTCCTGTTCATTTCTTTTTTAATTAATTACTTTATTATTACAATTTATTCACTTTGTATCCTCGATGTAGCCCCCTCCCTTATCTCCTCCTAATCCCACCCACCCTCCCTCTTTTCACCCTCTCTCTAGTCCTTGGTATAATGTTCTTTTGGAATGTATACACCTTACCCTTGTTCATTCAAATGCAGATTTCTCTCCCCCACTATCTGGTTTCAATCTGGACATTGCATTGTGATACTTATTCTAAGCATCACCTGTCTCAAGTTTGTGTAAACATGCCACCGTTTGTTCTCTAAATTGTCAATTAAAACAACCAGCCACAATGTTGAGCAATGGAGAGGATAGAGTGGGACATCCTGGTTCAGAGTGGAAGGAGAGGAAGGAAGCAGGAGTAGGAGGGAAATAGGAGGAGCTGTGGAAGAGGAACAAAAGCTGGAGGAGAGGTCTTGGAGCAAAATGGAGAAATGAACCGGGCCTAAGATATCACTAAACGCAAGTATAATGCGTGAATCTGAATGTTAGGAAACTATGCAGGCTTGGAGGTTTAGGATGGAGTAACTATTGCCCAGTATTGTGTTCTAGGTTGATTAAATAAATCTTAGTCTCTGTATGGTGATTTGGTTATACAGCTGTTTAGGATTAACCACAGCTTTACTAAAAGATATATCAACAGTAATTATTAATGACCTAATACAACAAATGGTGCCCAAATAATCTAGGTATCCACACCCTTTAAATCATACTTTATCATAATTTGGGGGGGGATAAGCTCCCAGTGATACAACCCAAACTTAAAACTTAAAAACTCAAAACGACCCTAAGATTTCACCCATCAGAATGGCTAAGATCAAAAACTCAAGTGATAACATATGCTGGAGAGGTTGTGGAGAAAGGGGAACCCTCTTCCACTGCTGGTGGGAATGTAAACTTGTACAACCACTCTGGAAATCAATCTGGCGCTTCCTCAGTCAACTAGGAATAGCACTTCCTCAAGATCCAACTATACCACTCCTAGGCATATAGCCAAAAGAGGCGCAAGTACACAATAAGGACATTTGTTCAATCATGTTTGTAGCAGCTTTATTTGTAATAGCCAGAAGCTGGAAACAACCCAAATGTCCCACAATGGAGGATATAGAAATTGTGGTATATCTACACAATGGAATATTACTCAGCAATGAAAAACAAGGAAATCATGAAATTTGCAGGTAAATGGTGGGAACTAGAAAAGATCATCCTGAGTGAGCTATCCCAGAAGCAGAAAGATGCACATGGTAAATACTCACTCATATAGACATATACTATAGGATAAACCTACTAATATCTGTACACCTAAAGAAACTAATCAAGAGGGAGAACTTTTGCTAAAATTCTCAATCCCTATCCAGAAAGTCAAATAGGATGGACATCAGAAGAAGGAGAAAAGAGGGAACAAGTCAGGAGCCTGACACAGAGGACCTCTGAAAGGCTCTGCCTTGCAGACTGTCAAAGCAGATGCTGAGACTTATGGCCAACCTTTGGGCAGAGTGTAGGGAACCTTATGAAAGAAGTGGGAAACAGTAAGATCTGGAGAGGACAGGAACTTCACAAGGAGAGCAATAGAACCAAAAAATCTGAGCACAGGGGTCTTTCCTGAGACTGATACTCCAACCAAGGACCATGCATGGAGATAACCTAGGACCCCTGCACAGATGTAGCCCATGGCAGTTCAGTGTCCAAGTGGGTTCCCTAGTAATAGGAACAGGGACTGTCTCTGACGTGAACTGATTAACCTGCTCTTTGATCACCTCCCCCTGAGGGAGGAGCAGCCTTTCCAGGCCACAGAAGAACACAATGCAGCCACTCCTGATGAGACCCAATTGACTAGGATCAGAAGGAAGGAAAAGAAGACCTTCCCTATCAGTGGACTTGGGGAGGGGCATGCGTGCAGAGGGGAGAGGAAAGGAGGGATTGGGACGGGAGGAGGAAGGGAACCACAGGGGGGATGCAAAGTGAGTAAAGTGTAATAATAAAGAATTAAAAATAAACCTAAAAACTCCTAGGTCAATTACTGTGTCTTTAAGAGAGACTCTTAAACCAGCCCAGGAGCAAAAGTTAGCTTACGGTGGGCAGACCTGAGACTTAACATAACAAAACTGGCTGCTGACATAGTCTCACAGGAAGGGTACAGGAACATGGCTTCTTTATACTATGACTGGCTCAGCTCAGCTGAGATAAGCAGCTATGGCAGGAAAGAGAGGAACTGGAGGCAGACAAACTTCTAGACAGAGTTCGGCCTAAAACTGCATCTAAAATAAAAAAAAAATGCCATGGCAGAGGGTGTTTTAATCCCTTTTGGCTTTGTTTTGGTTGTCATAGTCATGGATTTGGTTACAATATGTTTAATGGTGATGGTTCTTCTCCATGCCTTCTATGAGAAAGTTCAAGGAGAAAATGGGGAAAAGCGGATTGGAATACTAAGTTAAAGACAAGGAAAAAGGCATTCTTCCTAATAATTAGATTAATAACGGCTAAAATTCAAAGTTCTCTGGCTGCAAGATACTTGTCAGCTCTTTCTGGTAAGGTTCCACCAATTCACTGAAACATCAACTAAATTCCAAAAGATAACCAACTGGGCTTTGCTTGCTACAGCGTAAATTGGCACAACTGACCCAAAACTTAAAATTTTCTTGTCTCTTTGCTTGATTTTCATTTAAAGGCTTTGAGTTACAATGATATTAATTTGAGGAAAAATATTTGAACAAGTTGATGAAGGATGGCAACTCCTGCTGTTTAGCCACCTGCAGAGATAGTCTAAGATTCAAAATGACAAAATTTTCCTTAAGGTTACCATGTAATTCTTCTTTCTTAATAATAGATGTTATGTCCTTACTGATCTAAAGGTTAGATTTACATCAATTTTAGGTTCATGTAAGGAAAAATAATGTCATACTGCTCTGGAGGCTGGCTTATCCTTTTTAACGTGAGACATTTTCACGGGGCACAAATGTTGGTCATGCCTGATGCAAAAAAGACACAAAAGGCTTACGGACGTCAAAGTACATGCCAGCCTAGTTAAGTCCTAAAAACTCAAAAATGATAATTCATATGTTTAAAAAACAAAACTGTCCATCCCATATTAAAAAGGGGCAAGCCAAAGATTGTCAAAACCAATGTAAAAACCCAGGTACAAGATGCCTAGGATATACTTAAATGCTAAGGGTAAAAAAGAGTGTATATAATGTTTGGCTATAAAGGCATAACTGCTCATTCTATATTTTTTAAAAAAGGGATAGGACAAATAGCTACAACATATATAAAAAACTAGGCCTAAACCTCTAAATGTACAAGATGCCTAGGGTATACTTAAACTCTAAATTAAAATGTTTATATAAAATTTACCTAAAATATGCCTTTTCTATTGCTCAAGGCAACTACCTTGTCTCTCTAATGGGAGGCCTTCTCTCGGGAGGTAGGTAGCAGCTTGACCTAATACAACAGGCAGGCAAAGACCCCAAAAAAGATATTTTTGATCTATCCAACCTTGTTTTGATTTCAACATGATAATGATTGTATGTTCAATAATAATAGTAACTTATTTTGCTGATCCCTTTACATGGGAACAACTCTAAAGCTGACTGAGACATAAAAAATGTCTCCAGCCAGAAATTCAACAATACATGGCCAATAAATCCTTGGCTATAATATTCTCAAAAAATTTATTATGCCATTCTTTTTATTGGCATAGATAAAATTGGCTTACAGTTTAGTTTCATCCTGCATATCTCATACAGTTATAATTTTAGAACGGTACAATGCTTGTGAGAAATTATATGTTTGCAGAACAAAAGAACCGGACACTGGAGATGCTGGATCAAACCTGACATAATCCTCCTTCCAGCATGCTGAGACACTGACACATCTGTTCCAGCATCTTGCATGTTCCAGCATTCTGCTTGTTCCTGCCTCAACTGCTTAAATTGCTGTTTCTAATTGAAGCCTGCTCCCAAGAGAGCTTTGAAGAAAGCTGCTACTCTTAATTGGTCCAGCATTTTAAACTGTTCCAAACAGGACTTTTATTAAGCCTGAAATTTCTCAGCATTCAAAGACTGGACGACAATTGTTGTTGCTTGCTTAATTATCCAATTTTTCCCAATTTTCTTTGGGCCCCCTAACAGATTTCTGTGTGTCCAAAATGTCAGCTAGAAGAAAGCCATGAGAATGACGTCCAATTTTCCTTAAAGGGGCTTGGGTATGTTTTTGGTTGTTTGCTATGGCTATGAATTTTTATTGTTATTGGAAGATGTTTATAGATTATTAATGGTCTTATTCAGAGTGAAACAAGGTTATACTCAGGGATTTCTCTCTTTTTCTTTTTCTTTCTTAGATAAGGAGAAAGGGGGTTAAAAATAAAGAAAGGAGTATACAGGGATATCTTATAGGAATAAGACAAAAGGTAGATTATTGAATCTACTCAACTTATGGTTTTATTTATTATTCTCAAATAAGGTTAATTTTCACTCTGGTATAGGATTTTGCATATTGATGCAAAAATAAGTCTATTTGTGATACATTGGTATAAGCTTTAGTATATTGATACAAATTCAAGGTTACTTACAATACTTTTAAACTGCTATTAAAAACTGGTTAGAGTACTGGTAACGCAAGTTAATTGCTAGTTAATCAACTCATAGTCACGTCAGACACTAGTTTAATTTATCATAGAAGTATACATCCTAGGTTTAACAGATAGATATGATTTTGTAGACAGGTTGATTATATAAAGATAGGTAGTCTTCAAAAACTTCAGAGACCTACAGAATGTGGCATTTAAAAATGTTTTTATTATTTTAAAGATTCTTTGACGATGATACAGGTCATCTCCTGGCAGTACTCGCCTGCCTCAAAGATGATGAACATCAAAGAACCTCCTCATGGAGATGGCTTCAAATGTGGCAAAGGAGTCACTCGGGTAAAGAAGATACCCTTGTGTCATGACAGACAAATTCTGCCAAAAATGGGCAAGCTTAAATACAGGACAAGTCGACTGCTGAACTCTGCCAAAGACAGGGTAAGCAAGTCTTAAATAGTTCCTGCTTCACACATATGTCTCTCAAATATTCTGAACCAGAAGGCTAAAGATGATGCTCCAACATTATAGAGAGTTATGGGTGACTGTTCAGGCAGCAAACTGTCTCTGTCAATTTTTTTTTTTATTTATTGGAAGCAGCTAACATGCACTTCCTATTTACTCTAATAACTAATTTTATTCCTTCTCAAGTCTCTGATGGGGTTGAAGACCAAATAGTTATAGTGCCACAATTAAGCTTAAGTTGTTTAGAAGTTAAGAAATGCTTTCATAGAGGTAATACCAATAAGAATAAAAGTTAATTTAGGTATAGAACTCTAAACTTGTCAAGATAGATAGGCTAATCAAATACTTTCTCCTAAGTTGCTAAATACACATGGGCTGGACATTGCATATGTAGATTTTACATAATAGTTTTCATAATTTCATAATTATTATTGTCTTGAAAGAAAAGGAGCTATTTATTGGACTTAAAGGGAGAAATGTTGGTATAATGTTCTTTTGGAATGTATATGCCTTACCCTTGTTCATTCAAATGCTGATTTCTACCCCCCACTCTCTGGTTTCAATCTGGACATTTCGTTGTGATACTTATTCTAAGTATCACCTGTCTCAAGTTTGTGTAAACATGCCACCATTTGTTCTCTAAATTGTCAGTTAAAACAACCAGCCACAATATTGAGCAATGGAGAGGATAGAGTGGGACATCCTGGTTCAGAGTGGAAGGAGAGGAAGGAAGCAGGAGGAGGAAGGATTAGGAGGGGAGAGGAGAGAAGCCAGGGAAGAGGAACAAAAGCTGGAGGAGAGGTCTTGCAACAATGTGGAGAAATGAACCAGGCTTAAGATATCACTGAAAGCAAGTATAATGGGTGAAACTGGATGGTAGGAAACTATGAAGGTTTAGAGGTTTAGGATGGAATAACTATTGCCCAGCATTGTGCTCTAGGTTGATTAAATAAATCCTTGTGCCTGTATGGTGATTTGGTTATACAGTTGTTTAGGATTAACTGCAGTTTTACTAAAAGATATATCAAAAGTAAATGTTAATGACCTAATACAACACCTAGTGCCCTGATAGGGGAGGACCTCCTCTCCTTGTATCTGACCCTAGCCTATCAGGTTTCATCAAGCCTGGCTGAATCTTCTGTGGCCTGGCAAGGCTTCATCCTCCAGGGGAAGGTGACAAAGAACCAGCCACTGAGTTCATGTCAGAGACAGTCCCTGATCCTCTTACTAGGGAACCTTATTGCTCACTTGGAAACTGAGCAGTCTATGGGCTTTCTCTGAGCAGGGGTTCTAGGTCCTCTCCATACATGGTCCTTGGTTGGAGTATTAGTCTCTGCAGGACCCCCTGGGCCCAGGTATTTTGGCTCCATTGGTCTCCTTGTGGAGTTCCTGTCCCCTCCAGATCTTTCTATCTCCTCCTTCTTCCATAAAGTTTCCTGCACTCTGCCCAAAGTTTGGCTATGTGTCTCAGTATCTCCTTTGATTTCTTGGTGGATAGAGTCTTTCAGAGGTCCCCTTTTGAAAGCTCCTGTCCTGTTCCTCATCTTCTACTTCTGATGTCTATCCTGTTTGCTCTTCTGAGTGAGGTTTCAGCTTCTTCCCTAGGGTCCTCCTTGTTGTTTAGCTTCTTCAGGACTATAGATTTTAGTATGTTTATCCTATATTATATGTCTAGTACCCAATTATAAGTGAGTACATACCATGTGTGTCTTTCTGCCTCTGGGATACCTCACTCATGATGATATTTTCTGGTTCCCACCATTTGCCTGCAAATTTTATGATTCCTTTGTTTTTAATTGCTGAGTAATATTCCATTGTGTAAATATACCACACTTTCTGTATCCATTCCTCTGTTGAGGGACATTTAGGTTGTTTCCAGATTCTGGCTATTAAAAATAAAGTTGCTATGAACATAGTTGAGCAAATGTTCTTGTTGAATGGTGGGACATATTTTTTACTTCTTCCTTTCCAGTTTGTGTTCCCTTGATCTCCTTTGGTTGTCTTATTGTACTAGCTAGGACATCAAGAACTATGTTTAGGGAATATAGGACTATATAGTTTATTTACCTGGTCTTGATTAAGCTTTGGTAAATGGAATCTATCAAGAAAATTGTCCATTTCATTTACATTTTCAGTTTTTGTTGAATATAGACTTTTGAAGTAGGACCTAATGATTCTCTGGCTTTTCTAAGTGTCTGTTATTATGTCCCCCTTTTCATTTATGATTTTGCTGATTTAGATAGTTTCTTTCTGCCTTTTAGTTATTTTGGCTAAGGGTTTGTCTACCTTGTTGATTTTCTCAAAGAACCAGCCCTTGGTTTCATTGATCCTTTGAATTGTTCTGTTTCTAGTGTGTTGATTTCAGCCCTGGGCTTGAATTATTGTCTACTCCTCTTGGGTGTGTCTGCTTTTCTTTTTTTTTTTTCTAGTGCTTTCAGGTATGCCATTAAGTTGCTTGTATGAGATGCCTCAAATTTCTTTATGAAGGCACTTAGTGCTATGAACTTTCCTCTTAGCACTGCTTTCATTGTGTCTCATAAGTTTGGGTAAGTTGTACCTTCATTTTCATTGAATTCTAGGAAAGCTTTAATTTTTTTATTTCCTCCTTGACACAGTTGTCATTGAGTAGAAAGTTGTTCAGTTTCCATGTGTGTGTAGGCTTTTTGTTATTTCTGTTATTGTTGAGATCTGGTTTTAGCCCATGGGGGTATGATATGATACAAGGGATTATTTCAATCTTCTTGTATCTGTTAAGGTTTGCTTTGTGCCCAACTATATGGTCAATTTTGGAGAAGCTTCCACGAGGTGTTGAGAAGGTATACTCTTTTTTGTTGGGTAAAAGGTCCTGTGGGCATGTATTAGGTTCATTTGATTTAAGACATCTGTAAGTGTCATTATTTCTCTGTTTAGCTTCTGTCTCAATGATCTCTCCCTTGGCAAGAGTGGGGTGTTGAAGTCTTCCACTATTAAGGTGTTGGGATTAATGTGTGATTTAAACTTTAATAATGTTTGACAAATGCAGTAGCCCTTGTGTTTGGTGCATAGATGTTCAGGATTGTTATTTCTTCCTGGTAGATTTTTTTTCTTTGATGAGAATGAAGTGTCCCCCTCCATCTATTTTGATTAATTTTGGTTGAAAGTCTATTTTATTAGATATTAGGATAGCTATTCCAGCTTGCTTCTTGTGTTCGTTTGCTTGAAAACCCTTTTTTCCAGCCCTTTAATCTGATGTAGAATCTTTCTTTGTTGCAGAGGTGTGTTTCTTGAATGAAGCAGAAGGTTGCACACTGTTTCCACAACAAATCTTTTATTCTGTGTCTTTTTAGTGGAGTGTTGAGATCATTGATGTTAGTAAATATTAGTGATAAATGACTGTTCCTTTTATTGTGGAGATGGTGGTGATTGTGTGTTTGTGTGCTTGTTTTCATTTACTTTTTTGATGTGATGGTTTCTTTATCCCATTTTCTTGGGTGTAGTTGATCTCATTCTGTTGAAGTTTCCCTTGTAGTATATTCTTTATTGCTGGATTGCTGTGTATATATTGTCTAAATTTAGTTATGTCGTGGAATATTTTGTTTTCTCCATCCATGCTGATTGAAAGTTCTGCTGAATAGTCTGTGTTGGCATCTGTGATCTCTAAGCATCTGCATGATATCTGCCCAGGCCCTCCTGGCTTTCATGGTCTCTGTTGAGAAATCTGATGTGATTCTGATAGGTCTGCCTTTATATATTAGTTGGCCTTCTTCTCTTGCCACTTTTAATATTTTTTCCTTTGTTCTGTAGATTTAGTGTTTTGATTATTATGTGGTAGCAGGAGTATCTTATCTGGTCTAGTCTACTTGGTGTTCTGTAGGCCTCGTAGGCCTCTTGTGTGTTTATGGGCATCTCTTTCTTAAGGTTGGGGAAATTTTCTTCTGTGATCTTCTCAAAAACATTTTCTGTGCCTTGGAGCCTTGGATCTTCTTCTTCCTCTATTCCTACTATTCTTAGGTTTCATCTTTTCATGGTGCCCTTGATTTCTTGAATGTTTTGTGTTTGTATCTTTTCTGACTTTTTCTTTGAGAGATATATCAATTTCTACAATTGTATTTTCAGTGCCTGAGATTCTCTCTTCCATCTCTTGTATTCTGTTGGTGATGCTTAACTTTGTGGTTCCTGATCTCTTCTCTAAGTTCTCCAACTCCAGGGTTTCCTCTATTTGTTTTAATGGTTCTAATTTTGTTTTCATGTCTTGTACCATTTCCTTCATTTGTTTGAATGTGGATTCCTGTCTTTTCATGATGGCCTCTATTTTTTTGTTGTTGTTGTTGTTCATTTCTTCTATATTGGCCTCTATTTTTTTTGTTTGTTTCTTCTTTATGTGCCTCGAAAAACTGCATAATCATAGATTAAAATCACATTCCTGTGTTTCAGCTGCAATAGAATATCTGTTGGTTTTTGGAGATTTTGGTAAAGTCATTATGTCCTGGTTTTTGTTGCCTGTATTCTTACACTGGCCTCTAGCCATCTGGTTGTCTGTAGCCTTGACCTATTATTCTTGGGTCCTGTACTGCAGACTGGATCCACTTGTTTCTGGAGTCTTGAGTAGTCTCCCCTGGATTCACTGTCTCTGCTGGCTCACTGTGACCCAGGTATACTAGGTACCTAGAGCATAGGTGGAAAGATCTCTGAGTCTAGAGCTGCCCCAGTGTTCCACAGGTTTCCTTAAGATGTTGGAGGATGATGGGATTTAAGTCTCAGGCCTGGCTCAGCAATGCTGGGTTCACTGGCTGCGATGGCCTTGTTGTTTCTGACCCAGGTGGGTTAGGTTGCTGGGGAGCAGGCAGAAATATCCCTAAGCCTAGAACTGCTCCAGTATCCCACAGGCCTCCGGGGAGAGGAGGACAGTGGAATTTGGGCACCGTGCCTAGCTCACCTCCTCTGGGTTCTCTGTCTGTGGTATGCTCACTGTTTCTGGCCTATGTGAGCCAGGCTGCTGGGGTCCTGGCAGAGAGATCTCTTTGTCTAGAGCTTCTCCAATGCCCTACAGGCTTCCTTAAGATGGTCGAGAATGGAACCTGGGTCCCAAGCCTAGCTCAGCTCCATTGTGTTCACTGTCTGTGCTGTGCTGGTTGATTCTGACCTGAGTGAGCCAGGCAGGTGGGGAGCAGGCAGAATGGAGCTATACCTCCCCCACAGCACCAAGAATATATTCCCTCCACTGGGAGGTGAGAGTGAGTGCCACTAGCCACAGCAACCAGGAAGGATGTTGAATGTTGTCTCCAGGTTTGGAACCAGTAGCCTCTGGTACCCAGAAGGTATCCACAGGACTGTGATAGTGGGCTCCCAGGTTTTGGAGCCTCATCCTCAGTACAGGAAGGTATTCACTCCACAGGCAGTGAGAGTGAGTGCTCAAGGGCTGAGCTGCCACATGCTGGTCTCAGGAAGATATCCACAGAAAGGTGGCTGGTGGCTGCAGGGTCAGAACTGTATGCGAGGTATCCACAGATGGTGGGTTTGGGCCTGTGGCTTACAGCTACAAGGTAGGAACCACGTGTGCTTGCTGCCTGTTCCAGGAAGATATCCACAGATGGTGAGTTCAGGTGGGTGACCTAGGAATGTGGCAGTGCTTGAAAGGTTCCCGGGAATTTTTCCTGGTATTAGCTAGGTGGCCTGAAGATGGACCTTTGAATATCCATATGGATTCTCCTTTCACCTGAGAAACACAGATATCGGGGTTTGGGGGGTTCACAGTACAGCCTGCCAGTCACCCTGCTCTCAACTGCTGAGCTGCTGTTCAGATACCCTGTGTGGTCAGTGCTGCCATATTGGACCCTCCTCCTGTTTCTGTTTCTTTACTTGCAGATTCAATCCATTAGCAATTTTCACTAGTTACATCTCTAAGACACAAGCCTCAAATGCACCTGTTTCTCCCCTCTACACCAGGCTACCAGGGTAGTGAGTGAGAGAGAGAGAGAGAGAGAGAGAGAGAGAGAGAGAGAGAGAGTCGGGTTTGTTGTGTAGCAGTTTCCGACAAATGGGAAACACTCCATCCTGCAGGCAAGTTCCTTATGACAAAAAGTAAACAACTTAAAATAGATCAGGAAGTCCCTGAAACTGACCAGATTCATTAGCCGACCCCCTACCGTCTCCTAAGAGTAAACCCTGCTGAATAACTGTCAGACAAGTAAAATTTCTTGGAAGAAGCAGAGACCAGCCCAACTGCCTAGAAGAATCAAAGATCAGCTGAGATACCTAGAAAAGACACTCTCTAACTTGTTGAGCTGTGCAATGTGCTCCAGATTTTTAGGTTTTGCATGCTGTCTCCCTTGTTGGGATAGGATTTGGTGATGCAGCTTTCTTTGAGTTATTTGTGCTCCTGTGAGTAATCTCTTATCTGCATTCTTGTAAGTAACTTCAATAAAACTCAATGGCTCATAAAGTGGGATTTCAGTGGTATCTGTACTTTGGTCTATTATGGGCTCCTTATCTGTGTGCTGTGTCTTCCCAGGAAAAGTTTGTCACACAAGAAGGGTCCATGTGTATTTTTTTCAAGTAGAACTTCTCAGGTGCCATTCACCTTGATTTTTGAGACATGGTCACTCACTGGCCTGGAACTTGCTGAGTAGACTAGACTCGCCTCAAGGATCCACATCCCTATCCCCTGCCCTGGAATCATAAGTGTGTGTCACCCTGCTCAACTTTTAAACTCGGGGTTCTGGGTGTTGACTTTAGGCATCACCAGCCTTTGACCCACTGAGCTCTCTTGCCAGACTTCTGTTCCTACCGCCCTGCTGCTCATTCTCTTTGGAGCACCAGTGTGGAAAAGGAAATTGGGACTGGGGAGATAGCTCAGTGAAGTGTTTGCTGTACAATCATGTTTACCTGAGTTCAGATCCTCAGCACCCACATATAAGCCAGCTCTCTGGCATCTGGATGCTAGGGAGGCAGAAGTAGGCAGATCTCCTTGAGTGCAGGTTCTGTGAAGAGACTTTGTCTGTAAAAATAGGTGGAGAGTGACTGAAGCAGTCACCTGATGTGAACCTCTGGCTTCCAAGTATGCATATGTGTGTGCAAACACCCATCCCCAGAGGAGGTTACACAGAGATGGTTTTCAAAAACTGGGGGTTATGAAGACCTGTCCCATACCAAGGTGAAGAAAATAAATTTGATATTCCTATGTGTGGTACTAGGAGGAGAGGCTAATTCCAGAGAGGAGACAAAAAAGAGACCATTGAGTTAAAACAAAAAATCGGACGAGCAGAGTTTCAAGAAGGGTTACTATACACATTATATATATTGCAAAAATAATCAATGATCTTTTCCCAGTCAAAAATTTTAGGGTACCCTATGCTGGGACAAACAGTCGGTAGGGGAGGTGATTGCCCTAAACAATTAGTTGACTTGCTTTCTCCTTCTGTTGAGAAAGGTAACATTTAAAGCTGCAAGGTCAGAATGGATGGGACAGTTTCTTTTGTGGGCCTCCTTTGCCTTCCTTGCTGGCAGAGGCAGCAAGAGGAAAAATGAATATATTAAGATAGCACTTTCTTTGAGACTCATAACTTTGGGCAGAGTACAGGGAATCTTACAAAAGAAGTGTGAGACAGTAAGACCTGGAGAGGACAAGAGCTCCACAAGAACAGCGACAGATCCTAAAAAGCCTGGGCACAGGGGTCTTTTCTGAAACTGATACTCCAGCCAAGGACCACTCATAGAGATGGCCTGGAACCCCAGCACAGAGGTAGCCTATGGCGGTTTAGTATCCAAGTGGCCTCCATAGTGATGGGAACAGGGACTGTCTCTGGCATGAACTAATTGGCCTGCTCTTTGATCACCTCCCCCTGAGGGGAAGCAGCCTTACCAGGCCACAGAAGAAGACAATGCAGCCACTCCTGATGAGACCTGATAGACTAGGATCAGAAGGAAGGAGAGGAGGACCTCCCTTTTCAGTGGACTGGGAGAGGGACATGGGTGGGGAAGAGGGAGGATGGGATTGGGAGGGGAGGAGGGAGGAAGGTACAGGGGGGGTACAAACTGAATAACCTGTAATTAATAAAAATAAAAATAACAAAAAATAAAATGGCTGCATATAGTTAAATGAGTAAACTTTGACTTCCATTTTTCCTTTTATATCTTTTCCTCCTCTTTCTTCTTTAAATACATCAGATGAAATGTAAAGTGTTCAATTATCTCTGCTATATGAACTTGGTTTTTATTTTATTTACTTGTTTAGTTTGGTACTTGCCTTTTTAAAATTAAAATGTATCATGATAGCAATCATCTATGTTCACATATACACATGTTACTAATCCAAAAATCTCTATGATATCATGATTAATCAATAAGGTAAAAATTCTGGATGAAATGAATTATACAAATTAAAAAAAAAAAGATAGCACTTTCCCATTGGCTTTCTTTGCTCAGTTCACAGCCTTTTCACTGATGCTTTCAAAACCCTGACCCTTGTCTTCCCATCATCTCGTACCATATCTCCCTTGAAGAATCCATTTGTTGTAAATGAGAACTCTAAATTCTTTAAAGTCAGTGCAGTAGTTCAAACCCCAGAACAGCAATTTATTAGCTAATTTATCTTGGGCAATTTACTTCAGCCATCAGTGCCTTAGCTCCCTCACCTATAGTAAGATGGGATCATCAACTCTACCTACTTCAGACGTTCGCTGTGAAGCCTATGCATTTGGCAAGCACTGACATACTATTTGTTTTAAGGACTGTTCTATCAACCATCTCTAATATCTGTTTTATGTGTTATTCTAAATCCCATTCACTGATGTCAAGGACATCTTGTGCTTTGTGGACAGGCTCCTGGCTTTGAGACACAGCCTTAAAAAGAAACTAGACTTCTACTAGAGATAAGGTGATCATATCATCCACCCTACAACATTTAGGAGAATGACAGAAAGTGATATTAAAAATTAAAAGATGTATAGCTAAGGGTTCTAATGAGCAAACCAAGATCTGCAGTTACTCCAATTGGACAAAAAGTAAAGACTAAGGGGCTGGGAGATGGCTTGGTGAGTTAAGTGCTTGCCATGTAAGCATGAGGACCTGAATTAGGTGCCCAGTACACACAGAAAAAGCGGGTCATGGTCCTGGGGACCCAGACAAGATCCTTGAGGTCCACTGCCCACTCAGCCTAGTCTAACTGGTACATCTCAGATCCCAGTGAAAGACTCTACTGAAAACACAGCGGGGGCTTCTGAAGAATAACACCTCAGGTTGACCCTTAGCCTCCACATGCATGTGCAACAGCATGATACACAGGTACTTGACATCCATGAACACACACATACACGATTCTGTGAACTATGACTATGGGTAAGGGTAACAACTTTTGCCATACTAGTTGTGTCAAATTCCCAGAATGCAGTCAAACCAAATTATCTAGACAAGGAATAGAGACACTATTTATTCTTGCTAGATAAGTACTCAAGTACTCTCTTGTTACAGAAATGGCCATTGAGGTTTTCTGTTTGTTTGGTTTTGGTTTTCTGAGATAGGATTTCTCTGTATGGTCCTGGAAATCAATGTGTAGAACAGGCTGGCCTTGAAGTTACAGAGACTCTGCCTCCCAAATGCTGGGATTAAAGGCATGCACCATCTCCGCCCAGATCAAGTCAGTGAGTATTTTAAACAGTGTGTGAAATATTGATAATACTTAGGAGAAAAAAAAACTATTTAAGTTCTTTTCCAGTAGTTTAGAAATACCACTTATGGGTGCTGGAGAGATGGCTCAGAGGTTAAGAGCCTCTTCCAGAGGTCCTGAGTTCAATTCCCAGCAACCACATGGTGGCTTACAACTATGTATAATGAGATCTGGTGCCCTCTTCTGGCCTGCAGGCAGAACACTCTATACATAAAAAAAAAAATGTTAAAAAAAAGAGAAACACCACTTATGTAGAGTTGAAATACAGCAAAAATCCATCTTTTCTTTTTAGTGGACAGTCTGTCCAAAGATAGCACTAAACCTGCTTGTTTACATATGGTATGTGGTGTACAATAATGTACAGCATACAAATGTTACTCTAATTTGACCCAGTTAATGAGCTTTGTGTACTGTATAATTAAATATATTATGTGAAATAATCATGAATTCGGTTCAATCATGAAAACACATATGGTTTTGTGCAGTGACATCAGACATAGTAAATTCTTACTCCTTCTTTCTGATGTGAAAGCATTATGGGCTTTAAAAAAGTACCCAGCATGTCTTTTTTCTTCACATTAACACTCTTAAAATGAACAAAATATCAGTCATGTTTTCTGAGAAGTTACTGTAGAAATTACATACCACTGTCTGGGCATTCCATCGACAAACAAATCAGTAACCCCACAGAAATGTAGGCATCAATGTCACTTCAAGAAAAGAGGTCCAGGAAGGAGTGGCAGCTCTCAGCTGCGTGCCTGGTATACTCTCTGATGGGGCTACACGTATAGGCTGTGAGAAAACAAACTAGTGAAGAGCAGGTTGAGTGCTGTCCTCAAAAGTTATCGGAAAATCATGCACTCGGAAAGCTACTGACTGTGGATTTCCATAGGTTGCAGGAGGGGACAGGTGGGCTACCTGACCTTTGTTCCCCCCACCTGTCCGCTAGCGCACTGTGCTTAGCCTGTGTGCTCAGAAGAGTGTTTTTGATTCTGTGACTGTTTTGAGCTCCTTAGCTCCAACGTCCCCATTACTGTTCTGGGGGAAAACCCTTAAAATTTTGAAGGAAAGGAGAGTCGAGTAGGAAATTATCTGGGTAGAAACAGGGAAAATTAGGAGAAGCCTCTACTAAGCCAGGCTACCTATAAGTGGAAGTGGGGAATAGAATGGAAGCTATATTTCTACTACTCTTTGTGTAGAGTAGTAGAGGCCAGCCACATTGCTCTCCCACACACAACACATGCTCAGGCTGTCCTGAAACTTGGTACGTAACCCAGGGTGGATTTGAATTTGTGATCCTCCTGCCTTAGCCTCTCAAATGCTTGGGTTAGCATTGAGTATGACCAGTCTTGGCTTGACTATTATTTACATGCTTATTCTGTCCATCAATGTGAAGACAGACGGACAAACAGACAAACACATGAAAAATACTTACATATTTTTTAACCACTTACAACACACACAGGTGTATGTATAACAATAGATATTTGGTCACAGATGCCAAGATTCAAGGATTTAAATACTAGAATTAAATAGTGAAAACCAATGTAAGTAAAAGAATTGAAGAATAAATGTTTCAGGGGAGGAGGTTAAGAAGGGGTGATTAGATGTGGTGGGGAGTGACTAGGTGAGATGGAGAACAAAAGTACAGGAAAGAGGTGCTCAGCAGGGCAGCCACAGACCAGACTATGAAATTTCTCTTTGCTCAATATAGGCTTCAGCTACTCTCTGTGTTGTATATAGGTTACTCTCTGGAGGCAAGGATTGAGTGTCCATGACTGTCTGGTAGGTGGGTCTCTTGGCTCCTGTGTGTAAAGTAATACCTATGATCTCCTTTCCCTTCCTCTTTGAAATTGGGCTTCTAGCTCCATTTCTCTGGGTTATTCCAAGTGTTTTCAAATATGTGTCTGACAGCAACACTCTTCAATTGTGACTTCAAGTGTTAACAGAGAAATCTTACATGTGAGCTTAAAGTTTTTAATATTTCACCACAGGGAGGGTAGGCATTGTGGGCAGGTACAGAAAGGACAGTATTTCTACAAAGAAACCATTTCATCACTCAGAGCAAAGCAACTTTTGAGCAAAGATGAAAGCCACAATCTGGTACCAGCTTTTCCTAAATAAAGGCACTTAGAGTAGACATTTCCAATTTACAGTAGCATAAACTCCAACTTAGCATCTATTTTCTTAATATAATGGGCCCAATTAATACCCGCCACTCATACACACACACACACACACACACACACACACACACAAAACCAAGCAAACAAACAAACTAACTAATCTCAAATAAGAAAACAAAGCTTCAGGACTAAGTTACTAAAACGTGCTCCCCTACAGGAGTTAGAAAATTAAGTTGGTAGCAGCTCTACTGAGTAAAAACACATTCAGACTTTTATGAATCATAAAAGAAGAGAGACAGTGATTGTAGGCCTGGCTGAACCTTCACACTAGAGCTAGGTCTCCAGGTAAGGGTTCTTACAAAGTAACGAGATTCTCACCAAAGTTCTCTCTTCCTGGGAGGGATGGGGCAGGAAATGGGCATGGGGGGGTGTGATCAGGTATTAACATTTCAGTTCCATGCACAATCAACCAAGATGGACCAAATATTGAAAGGATTCCAGCAGCCACAACCCACGTCCATCACTGCATGGTACAGAGGCTGTGTGGCAGAAGCTCCTGCACATAGGTGGCAGCTGCCTTGGAAAGGTAGGTCATGGTGCCAAATCTGCCACTGGGTGCACTGTCATACAGAAGAGTACAGATGCCAGATGCAGGATCCTTTGCCAACATGGTATCATCTGCGCCGAGGGTTTTCTATTTGGTTTGAAAGGGTGGGGAAACACAGTGGAAAGGAAAAGTTACCAATCCTCCTAAGTCAAACTCCGATGAGTGTATCTCAGAGCAGCCTCCCCATCACAAGTTCCTTGGCTGTTTAACCAGAAGGGGATCAGGATTGTGAAGGATGGATATGAATTTCTATACACTAGACTCCCTAAATTATTTTAATTACTATTTAGATTTTTTTTTCCGAGACAGGGTTTCTCTGTGTGTAGCCCAAGCTGTCCTGGACTCACTTTGTAGACCAGACTGGCCTCAAACTCACAGAGATCCGTCTGCCTCTTCCTTCTGAGTGCTGGAATTAAAGGTGTGTGCCACCATGCCTGGCTACTATTTAGAATTTTATAAAGCATTTTAGAAATAAAATATCAATTAATAACTGATTAAATGATTCACATTTGTATATAAAAGAGAATGTTAGCACTTGAAGATAACCCTAGTGGGACTACACTGGGACCTCCACCTTCTAATACTACTGACTTAGGCTTCAAATTTTATTTGAAACCACCTTAATTCAAAAAGTCTAGACATTCCAAATCTAGAGTCTATGCCTAAAAGCGATCGTATTTTCTTTTTTTATTTTTATTTTTTATATTAGTTACAGTTTATTCACTTTGTATCCCAGCTGTAGCCCCCTGCCTCATTCCCTCTCAATCCCACCCTCCCTCCCTCCCTCATCTCCTCCCTGCCCCTAAGTCCACTGATAGGGGAGGACCTCCTCCCCTTCTATCTGACCCTAGCTTATCAGGTTTCTTCAGGACTGGCTGCAGTGTCCTCTGTGGTCTAGCAAGGCTGCTCCTCCCTCGGGGTGGGGGGTGATCAAAGAGCCAGCCATTGAGTTCATGTCAGAGACAGTCCCTGTTCCCCTTACTAGGGAACCCACTTGGATACTGAGCTACCATGGGCTACATCTCATATTTTCTGATATGTGGACTAACATTCCAAAACATTTAAAACTAGTACTGTTTAGAAAGTCTTCTCTCATGGTGGCTAAGAGAAAGAAATATCTGTTATATGTTTTTGGTGTTGGGTAGCTCAAGTTGGTCTTGAACTCACTATATAGCTGAGGTTGCCCTTGAACTCCCCATCCTCCTACCTCCAAAATCCCAGATGCTGTGATTGCAGGTGTATACCACATTAGGCAACCTACCTGTTCTTGAAGGAACAAGTCATTGGCAATATGGACTATTTTTTCCACAGCAATGATGCTTCCAATACTATGAATTTCAATATCTGCCAGCATGGTGAGAACGAGAATGGCTTCAACCAGAAGCTGGCGGTACTCTGGCTGAGGTACACGGTTCAAGACAGACTCCACATGAACTGAAAATTTAATCTCGCCTGGAGTCATCTGTGATAGAAAAAGAGAAAATCACTTTCAAGGATCCCATCACCTTAGAACATCAATCCTTTCCTTTGAAACATAGCAAAACCGATTACAACTGCAAGTCTGAATTCCGCCCCTTTAATGAAATGGTAGAAATTAATTTAATTATTTTGGAAGGCAATCTGGCAATTCATAACAAGAGTCATAAAAGTATAAATGTCCTCTTACAACAAAATCTTATTTTTGGGAGTCTTTCCTAAGAAAATAATGCAGAGAAGAAAAAGCTCTGTGTGTATGTTTATGGTACCATCAGCCACACATGCAAAACTTGAAGTAATCTAAACATGTCAATGATTGCAAAGATGATGACAGGCTATAGCAACTTCATGAGGCTTTATGAAGCCATTTATGAGATTAAATCTATGATCCTGATTAGAGAAAACATTCAAGTCACACTTGAAATAATATATATGATGAATAGAATCATGTGAAGTAGCTACATCTTGTTAAAAATAAAATAGATCTTAAGAAATGTGGCTATAGGGCTAGAGAGATGGCTCAGTGGTTAAGAGCACTGTCTGCTCTTTCAGAGTACCTAGGTTCAATTCCCAGCACCCATATGGTGGCTTGCAACCATTCACAACTCCATTTCCAGGAGATATGACCCCTTCTTCTGATTACCACAGGGTCCAGGCATGCATGTGGTGTACATACACGCAGGCAAAACATTCATACTCATAAACTAAATTAAAAATATTAAAGCGTGTTGAGGGATGGTTTTATACACTGTGGATTCAGATGCTGATTTCTATACCCAGAGATCTGGTTGTAGTCCAGATGTGGGCACTGTCATTATTACTAAAGAATCTACTGTTTCAATGTTGTGAGTAAAAATTGTTCTCCATCATCTCTGATTGGTTAATAAAGAGCTGAAAATCCAATAGCTGGGCAGAAGAAAGAAGAGCTGAGGTGAAACTTCCAATACCAGTTAGGGGTCCCCAGAGAGACAAGAAAAGGGTCGAAGAGAAGGTCACCAGGGAGTGAGGAGGTGGCCATGAGGAGGCTGCCATGAGAGAGTTGCCAAAAGGACACAGATGGAGTAGGAGCAGCCAAGGTGAGACTAGATGACAGGTAATGGGGCACATGGCTGGTAAATAGTCCAGACCAGCATAGATGGGTTAGAATAGATGAGTATCTGCCCTACTATAGTGTTTGAAGCTTATTAATAAATTTAATAAGTCTCCATTTCATTATTTGGGAGCTAGAGGTAGGTGTAAGAAAAAAAACATTTTATTTTTATAAAAATGCATTTATTTTGGAGAAAAGTAGATTGAGAAATGTTTTTGGTAAAATTGTATCGATTTTATAGAAGTAGATTTGGAGTCTAAAGACTTGGGTTCAAAACTTGTGACAGCAGTAAAATAACCTTGGATAATCAATCTCTAAGTTTGTTTCCTTATTTATAAACTGGGAAAAACAGTCTCTACTTATGTATCTTACAAAGTTGGGCTGAAAATCAAATTTAAAAAAAAAGTAGCTGGGCAGGTGGCACAGGCCTGTAATCCCAGCACTAGGGGAGGCAGAGGCAAGTCAATCTGTGAGTTTGAGGCCAGCCTGTTCTACAAAGGACAGCCAAGGTTACTCAGAGAAACTCTGTCTTGAAAAACAAAAACAAAACAAAACAACAACAGAAAAAGAAGAAAGAAGAAAACCAAATTAAATAATGTGAAGGATTCTTAAAGGTATTAGGTTTATGTTATTACTATTAATATTCCAACACTGTTCAAATGCACAGAATGTACTTGTTGAAATACACAGGTAGCATGGTATTCTGTACTACAGAAAAGGCACCTACGCAACAGTAAGGGTCTGAGACATCACACTCATTAGTTTTTAGTACTGGCACATCCTGCTGATATTGCAACAAGTCCAGCTTTTGAGAATTTTATACCCTCTAAACCTACTAGTCCTAGTTTGTTAGTACAAAAGGAAAACAAAAACATCTGATAATTTGTGTCTATTGTTTTCGGCAGTGTTTCCCAACCACGGTTATGTATAGATTTAAAAAATTACAAATGCTCAGGTTTCCTCTCTAGAAACTCTAATTCACTACACTGGACAAGAGAGTTCATGTAACTCTAAAGTATAATTAGAAGTCAAAATCAGCAGAGGTCTACAGGTGTCCTATTCAAGAAAGTTCGGGGTGAAAGAGATGGGAGAAGGTCAGAAACCGTTCACTCTTACTCTTGTACCCCTGTTGCTGTCTCCAACTCCTAGTCTCATATAGAAATAACTTAATCAACTATTATAAAGAACTATTCTTATCACAACACATACTTGCTCACGTGCACGATGTGCATGTGGAGAGTGTATATTCTGTATAGACTCATGTGGAAGCCAGAAGCTGACGTCTGAGGTGTTGTTTTTTTCCAGACAGGGTTTCTCTGTGTATCCCTGGCTGTCCAAGAACTTGCTCTGTAGACTAGGGTGGCTTCAAACTCTACCTGCTTCCGAAGTACTGGCATGAAAGGTTTGTGCCACCACTGCCTGTCAATATCTTTTGCTTAATTGGTTTTCTATCCCCCCCCCCCCCCCCCCTTTTTTTTTTTTTTGTTTTTCTTTCCCCCCCCCCCCCCCCTTTTTTTTTTTTAAGACAGGGTCTCTCACTAAATCTGCAACAGTCCATTTCAGCTAGACTAGTTGGGCGGCAAGCCCCTGGAATCTACCTGCTGGCATTACAGGTTTGCACAGCCATGGCCAACTTGGGTGCTGGGGATCCAAATCCAGGTACTCCCGCTTGCAGAGCAAAGAAATTTACTGACTGAGCCAACTCCCCAGCACCATATTATTATTGTGTAATATAATATATTTCGTTTCAATAACATCAATTCAATAATTGAAAACCGAGTATTTCAGATGGCAAGCTTTACATTTCAAATAAATGTAAGACAAAAATCTTACCTCCCTAGTAGTTGAAGAAGGAAGAACAAAACCTTCCACAGAAAGCCCGTGACACTGCAAAGATAGAAAAACCTGTTATTACCAGAGATGAGCTAATAACTGGAACGCCAGAAGGAGAGGTTTCATATTTTTAAGTGTGCTTCACAAGTTATTATCTGACCCCTCACAGAGCAGCTAGAGGCCCTATACCCAAGCATGGCTTCATGATTTTTAAGTGCCAAGATTCAGAACGGTAATACTATAGTTTGTCGTCCACTTAGGGGACTGGAGTGAGCAGAGAAGATTTTTTTTTTCTGGGATAAACTGAACACCAGATTCAGACTACCTAGATCCCAGAGTAATCAGAAAGAGTCCTTCAAAGGCTGGCAAGACAGCTTGACAGGTAAAAAGGTACTTGCCAATGGTCATGCAAGCCGAATAATATGAGTTTACTCACATAATCCCAAGTAAAGGAGGAAAAGGGGAACCTACTCCACAACGTTGTCCTCTAAACTCCACAAGTATGCTATGGCATGTGTTCCCCACCATCATGAACATACTCTCTCTCTCTCTCTTTCTCTCTCTCTCTCTCTCTCTCACACACACACACACACACACACACTTTTTAAGAAATTAAATAGGCCTTCAGGAGACCTAAGCTAAAAAAAATGAGTCACAGTATACATTAATGAACACACACTATTCCTACTTGTTCCCATTGAGTCCCTCATTAATAATCTCATCCTGTCCTATTTCCATCACATTTTAATATTTTAGATATATTATTTACTGTTTATTATGTACTGCAAGTAATATAGGTTCCACAAGAACAGAAATTGTTGGCTATTTTGTCTTTGTAACAGGAACACATAAAAGTGAGCCTGGTACACAGTAGGTGCTCGATAAATATTAGTATCATCATCACTGTAATCATTTGAGACATAATCACAAGTAACTTAATCTGATCTCAAATTCACTATGTGGCTGAGGCTGACCTTGAACACTGGAAGTCCTGCTTCCACTTCCTCAGTGCTTTCAAGTACAAGTGTGGGGAACTACACCTGGATCAATGGATACATGAATAATTCTTCACCTTTCTCTAGCATATCAACATAAATATTAAAAATCAATGGAAATTATTCACTTATTTTAGTAGCTAAAGAGGCTAAAACACTATGTAAAACAACCACGTATGACCAGCAGGATTACTGACTCTGGAGGCAAACGACATGCCATATTCCAATTACTAAGTCATCTCTGTACATTCAATTACAGGTTTGAAACATGTAAAAATCACTGTTAGAGCCATATCTGGAAAGGCATGTGTTCCACCTCTTTCTTTAAGACCCCAAGTCAAGATTTTGATTCTGCCAAAAAAATACCCATTCTTCCCTGGCAGACTTTGTTTTTTTATTCCTACGGCCTGTGGTTAAGCATCCTTTTAAAACACTTATTCGTGTGTGGTGGTGGTCAGAGCAGGCACAAGTCAACAACCATGTACACAGGTTGGAGGACAACTTGCTTGAGTAAGTTCTTGCTTTCCATCATGTGGGACCCCTGGATGGAACTCAGGTAGTTAGATGTGGTGGCAAGAACCATTTTGCCTGCCTTGTGATTAGTCATCTTCCTTAAAAATCATGTTGGAGAGGTTGTGGAGAAAGGGGAACCCTCCTCCACTGCTGGTGGGAATGTAAACTTGTACAAACCACTCTGGAAATCGATTTGGCGCTTTCTCAGACAACTAGGAAAAGCGCTTCCTCAAGATCCAGCCATACCACTCCTAGGCATATACCCAAAAGAGACTCAAGTACACAATAAGGACATTTGCTCAACCATGTTTGTATCAGCCTTATTTGTAATAGCCAGAAGCTGGAAACAGCCCAGATGCCCCTCAACTGAAGAATGGATGCAGAAATTGTGGTACATCTACACAATGGAATATTACTCTGCAATGAAAAATAAGGAAATCATGAAATTTGCAGGTAAATGGTGGGACCTGGAAAGGTTCAGCCTGAGTGAGCTGTCCCAGAAGCAGAAAGGCACACACGGTATATACTCACTCATATAGACTTACAGGATAGACCTACTAAACTCTGTATTTCTAAATAAATTAATCAAGAGAGAGGACCCTGACTAAAACACTCAATCCCCATCCTGAAAGGCAAAGAGGATGGACATCAGAAGAAGAAGAAAACAGGAAACAACCTAGGAACCTGCCACAGAGGGCCTCTGAAAGGCTCTGCCCTGCAGACTATCAAAGCAGATGCTGAGACTTATGGCCTACTGTTGGGCAGAGTGCATGGAATCTTATGTAAGAAGTGGGAAATAGTAAGATCTGGAGAGGACAGGAACCCCACAAGGAGAGCAACAGAACCAGAAAATTTGAACACAGGGGTCTTCCCAGAGACCCATACTCCAACCAAGTACCATGCATGGAGATAACCTAGAACACCTGCACAGATGTAATCCATGGAAGTTTAGTGTCTAAGTGGGTTTCATAGTAATGGGAAGAGGGATTGCCTCTGACATAATCTGATAGGCCTGCTCTTTGATCACCTCCCCCTGAGGGGGGAGCAGCCTTACCAGGCCACAGAAGATGACAATGCAGCCACTCCTGATGAGATCTGATAGACTAAAATCAGAAGGAAGGAGGACCTCCCCTATCAGTGGACTTGGGGAGGGGCATGTGTGAAGACGGGGGAGAGAGGGTGGGATCAGGAGTGGAGGAGGAGGAGCTTATGGGGAGATACAAATTGAATAAAGTGTAAAAAAAAAATTAAAAAAAAAAGTAACTTCAGTCATTTGAAATTAAAAAAAATCATTTTGGCCTTGTATAGCTGTGGCTTTGAAAGAAGGTAGTCACAGATTCAACTCCTTGATGACAAAGAACAGATGTTTTCTGTAGTTACTATGTGGTACACTGGACAGAGCACCTAATACATGTCTATTACGTTGAATTGTGATAATCCATGAGGAACTGGAGAGATAAAATGCATACTGGTCCTTACTGTGTTACAATAATTAGCTGCAACAAAGCAGACTAAGCAATCTATAAAATGAAGATCCTCAGAGCAAATAATCTGAGGGATCAAGTCTCACTATTTATAAAATTTTGCCTGACTGTGTCCCTGGAAGATTACTGTGATAAGAGGGAGAAAAAAACCTAAGTCAAGGTTGTGATGTCCTGAATGAAATATTTCTCATGTCCTTCGAAAATGAAATGAAACAAAAACACTCAAGAGACTGTATATGAGACCTATGAGATGGAGACATAGCTCAGTTGGTACAGTGCATGCCTCAGATGTATGAAGCCTTGGGCTCAATTCCCAAAACGGCATAACTGGGTGTATGGTACACACCTGTAATCCAAACAACCAGGAGACATAAGCATCAATTCAAGGTCATCTTTGGTTACAAAGAGGCCAGCCTGAGATACAGGAGATATCTCAGAAGAAAACAAAAAGCGTGTATTTGTATAAATGAGAAAAATCAATTAGCCTAATGCTCTTCCTGGCTCTCATCATCAACATTATGGTGTGATATGCCCTTACATGTCTTTTGTAAAATAGGCCTTAGAAATAAGAATAAATATTAACCACACCAGGAGTTTTTTTTAGGCCTGCTGTGGTATTGCTCCCAGCAACTCTAGCATTCCAAGAGTTTAAGGTGGGAGGATCTTGAATTGTAGGTTAGTTTACATAATAACAATACCCTGTTTCAAATCAAACAAAAAATTCAGAGGAGAGATGGCTCAAAGATTAAGAGCTCAAATTCTTGCAGGAAACCCAAGTTTGGTCTCCAGCACTCACAATTAATCAGCTATAATTCCAATTCCAAAAGCTCTGATCCATCTTTTTACCTCTACTGGAACTTTGTGCACAAACATATACATATAAAATAAAAGCAAAAAAAATCCATCTATAACTAAAACAAGAGTGTTCTCAAACTATTGGCATTATCTTAGCCTATGCAGCTTTCCATTTGTTTAGTGATTTTCATCTAAGAAAGAACATCAGTTAATAGCTGCCTCTGAAAACTCCGCACATACTTGATTTGTTTTATGGTAGTAACATATGGATATGAATAGCACAGAGCTGCAAATAACATCTCCACTCTCGAAATACCAAAAAGTAAGCGTCAAATTTTTGACTGGCTGCAAATGTGTTGCAATATCCCACGATGATCAATTAAAGCCTAAGGCAGAGATGTTATGGTTTTTAAAATCTTATTTAGAGAACATCCAGTTCCATCCTCTAGGCCATGGTCTCTGTCTGCCTTTCCCAGGAGACCTGCCTTCCCTAAGAGGTTCTTTAGGCCCCAGGAACATCGAAGTTACTTCCTTCCCCCCAACGCTGCGTGCCTGGACACTCCTAGGTCACAACAAGCAGTAGTGAGCTCCATCCTATTGGCCAGGGCTATGTCTGCCTTCCCGAGGAGGCCTGTCAGTCCCAGGAACAACCAGGTGAGACTTTCTCCCCACCAGTCCTCTGCCTGCCAAGTACCCCTAAAGTAAACCACAGCTGCTCCTCTGCTTCCATCTCTGATGACCAGCTGTCATGAGGGCAACTAGATGGCTAAAGGGCAGTTTAGGAATACAATCAACAAGAGCCAGGGCAATCTGGTCCTATCAGAACCCAGCTACGTTACTAAACCAAGCCTTGGATATCGTAACACAGCTGTAGCACAAGAAGATGACCTTAAATCCAATCTTATAAAAATGACAGAGGCCTTTAAAGAAGAAATGAATAAATCCCGCAAAGAAATACAGAAGAATACAATCAAATAGGTGAAGAGAATGAATAAAGCTGTTCAAGACCTGAAACTGGAAATAGAATAAATAAAGAAAACACAAAATGAGGGAATTCTGCAGACAGAAAAGCTATGGAAGAGAACAGGAACTACAGAAGCATCACCAACAGAATACAAAAGATGGAGCAGAGAAACTCAGATGTAGAAAATACAATTGAAGAAACTGGTACGTGGGTCAAGGAAAATGTTAAATCTAAAAATTTCCTGAGAGTAAACATCCAAGAAATTTGGGACACTATGAAAAGATGAAACCTAAGCATAATAGGAATAAAAGAAGAATATTCCCAGCTAGGCCTGAAAAATATTTTCAACAAAATCATAGAAGAAAATTTTACCAACCTAAAGGAAGATATGCTTATAAACACAGAAGAAGCTTACCGAACACAAAGCAGATTGGACCAGAGAAGAAAGTCCCCATAGCATATAATAACCAAGCACTAATCATACAGAACAAAGAATGAACAGTAAAAGCTGAAAGGGAAAAAGGGTAAGTCTCATATAAAGGTGGACCTATTACAATTACACCTGACTTCTCAACAGATACTCTAAAAGCCAGAAGGGCCAGGGAAGATGTCCTGCACTCTCTAAGAGTGTCAGCCCAAACTACTACACCCAGCAAAAATTTCAATCACCATAAACGAAAAAACAAGATATTCCATGACAAAACCAAATTTAAACAATATCTATGTTGTTAGAAAGAATGAAAATCTCAATCATTTGATTTTGCCAATGAAGAACGAGAAGCCAGATTTAAGAGTGAAAAGCTACTAGCTCAGAAAGGCAGAGAAAGTACCCAGCTGATTTTCCTACTCAGCTGATATTCCAGAAAGAAAAAAAAGCCTTTCTACTTAGCTCATGTACTAAAAAAAAAAAAAAAAGCCAAAAGCAAAAAGCCAAAATCTTGCTAGTTTAGTTGACTGCCCATGAGTATAAAGCCAAAAGCCCCTTCTCCTCCAATTTGTCTTAAAAACCCTTCTAATTTCTGTTTAATCCCTGTCAGCAAGTTTCTTGCTCCACTTTTTGACCTAGGGTTGACTTTATTTGGCTCTTGAATTAAAGGTTTGTGCTAGTGCTTACCTAAAACTACAAGTACTTGTTTACAAGTAAAGCTCTTACTAGTTTACAGAAAGCTCTTGGGTTAAAGGTGTGTGTTAGTACTGAGCCATTCCACAACCAGAAACAGGATTTTACAGTTCACATTCTCAGGGTTCACAATGGGATAAAATATCTTGCAACATATTTATCCAAAAATCTAGCCCTACAAACCGTACTAGAAGAAAAACTCCAACCCAAGGAGGCTAAATACACCCAAGAAAACACAGGAGATAAATAATCACACACCAGCTGAAACAAAACAAGGGAAACACACACACACACACACACACACACACACACACACACACACACACACACACCCCAACACCATGACCATCACCAAAATAACAGGAATTAACAGTCATTGGTCACTAACATCAATGGTCTCAATTCTCCAATAAAGACATAAGCTAATAGAATAAATGATCCATCATTTTGCTGCACACAAGAAACACACCTCAGAGACAAAGATAGACATTACCTTAGAGTAAAGGACTGGAAAAAGGCTTTCCAAGCAAATGGACCCAAGAAATAAGCTAGAGTAGCTATTCTAATACCTAATAAAACATACTTTCAACTAAAATTAAATGGAGAAGGACACTTCATACTCATTAAAGAAAAAAATCCATCAAGATGACATCTCAATGCTGAATACCTATGCCTCAAATGCAAGGATACTCACATTCATAAAAAAAACATTACTAAACTTAAATTACACATTGCACTGAACACATATAGTGGGAGACTTTAACACCCTATTCTTACCAATGGACAGGTCATTGAGACAGGAAACAAACAAAAAACAATGAAACTAATAAATATTATGAATCAAATGGACCTAACAGATATCTACAGAACATTTCACTCAAACACAAAAGAATTTACCTTCTTCTCAGCACCTCACAGAATCTTCTTCAAAATTGACATAGTTGATGACAAAGCAAGTCTCAAAAGATTAAAAAAAAATTAAAGAACCCCTCATATCTTATCAAACTACCATGGATTAAAGCTGGAAATCAACATCAATAGAAATAAGAGAAAGCCTACAAACTCATGGAAACTGAACAACTCTCTACTCAATGACCACTGGGACAAGAAAGAAATTAAAGAGTCTCTACAATTCAGTGAAAATGAATGTACAACATACCCAAACTTATTAGACACAATGAAAACAGTTCTAAGAGAAAAGTTCATAACACTAAGTGTCTTCATATAAAAATTGGAGAGATTTCAAACTATCAATTTAAAAACACACCTGACTGCTTTAGAACAAAAAGATACAAACACACCCAGGAGGAGTAGATGACAGGAAATAATCAAATTCAGGACTGAAATCAATAAATTATAAATAAAGAGAACAATACAAAGAATCAACAAAACCAAGAACTGGTTCATTGAGAAAAATAAAAAAGATATATAAGCCCTTAGCCAAACTAACTACAATGTAGAGACAGTATCCAAATTAGCAAAATCAGAACTGAAAAGGGAGACATTACAAGAGACACTGAAGAAATCCAAAGAATTAATTGGTCTTACTTAAATACCTGTACTCCACAAAATTGGAAGTTCTGAGTAAAAAAAGTTCTGAGTAAAATTTTCTTGATAGATACTACTTACCAACATTAAATCAATATCAATTAAAATAGACCCATAACCCCTAAGAAAATAGAAGTATTCATTAAAATTCTCCTAACCAAACCAAACCAACAAAACCAAAACCTAACATCAATATAACAAACTGTCCCACAAAATAGAAACAAAAGGAACATTGCCAAATTCATTCTATGAGGCTACAGTTACCCTGATACCTAAAACCACACAAAGACTCAACAAAAAGAAAATTTTAGACCAATTTCTCTTATGTACACTGATGCAAAAATACTAGCAAATAAAATCAAAGAACACATCAAAAACATCACCCACCATAATCAAGCAGGCTTCATCCCAGGGAAGCGGGGATGGTTCAACATATGAAAATCCATCAATATAATCCATCATATAAACAAACTTAAAGAAAAAACCCCATATGATCATCTTATTAGATACTGAAAAACCCTTTGACAAAATCCAAAACCCCATCATGGTAAAAGTCTTGGAAAAATCCTGGATACAAGGCACATACCTAAACACAATAAAGGCAATATACAGGAAGCCTATAGCCAAAAATTAAATTAAATGGAGAGAAACTTAAAAAGTTCTACTAAAACCAGGGAAAACACAAGGCTACACACACTCTCTAGGGAAAACACAAGGCTACACACACTCTCTGTATCTATTCAATATACTATTTGAAGTTCTAGCTAGAGCAATAAGACAACTACAGTAGATCAAGAGGATAAAAATTGGAAAGGAAGGAGTCAAAATATCATTATTCACAGATGATATGATAGTATACATAAGTGACCACCAAAATTATACCAGAGAACTCCTATCGCAGAAAACAACTTCAGCAAAGTGTCTGGATAAAAAAAAAAATTAACTAAAACAAAACTAAACTAAACAACAACAACACGAACAAAAAAATAGTAGCCCTCATTTATACAAGTGATTAACAGGCTAATAAAGAAATTAGGGAAATAACACTCTTCACAATAGCCACAAATAATATATCGTGTTATAATTCTAACCAAACAAGTGAAAGACCTGTATGACAAGAACTTCAAGTCTCTTAAGAAAGAATTTCAAGAACCTATCTGAAGATGGAAAGAGCTCTCATGCTCCTGGATCAGTAGGATCAACACAGTAAAAATGGCCACATTATTAAAAGTAATCTACAGATTCAACGAAGTTCCATTAAAAACTCCAACACAATTCTTTACAGACCTTGAAAGAACAATACTCAATTTCATATAGAAAAACAAAACAAAACAAACAAACAAACAAACAAAAAACCCATGATAGCTAAAACAATCTTGTATATTAAAAGAACTTCTGGAAGTATTTCCATCCCTGAATAAAAACCGCATGGTATTGGCAAAACAAAACAAAACGAAAACAAAACAAAAAAAAAAAAACAAAACAAACAAACAAACAAAAACAGACAGGTTGATCCATGGAATTGAATAGAAGACCCAGAAATAAACCCACACACCTATGGTCACTTGATTTTTGACAAAGAAACCAAAACCATACAGTGAAAAAAAAGAAAGCATCTTCAACAAATGGTGCTGGTTTAACTGGATGTCAGAATTTAAAAGAATGCAAATAGATCCATAATTACCACCCTGCACAAAACTCAAGTCCAAGTGGATCAAAGACCTCAACATAAAACTGGATACACTAAATCTAAAAGAAGAGAAAGTGGGGAAAAGCTTTGAACGCATTGGCACAGGCGATAATCTCCTGAAGAGCACACCAATAGCTCAGGTACTAAGATCAACAATTAATAAATGAGACTTCATGAAACTGAAAAGCATGTGTAAGGCAAAGGATACCATCAATAGGCCAAAATGGCAGCCAACAGAATGGGAAAATATCTTCACAACCTTACATCTGACAGAGGGCTAATATACAAAATATATAAAGAACCTAAGAAATTAGACACCAACTAAAAAACCCAATTCAAAAAAATGGGGGAGAGCTAAACAGAAAATTCTCAACAGAGGACTCTCGAATGATCAAGAAGCCCTTAAAGAAATGGTCAACGTCCTTAGTCATCAGGAAAATGCAAACCAGAACGACTCTGAGATTCCATCTCACATCTGTCACCATGGCAAAGATCAAAAAGTTAAGTGAAAGCACAGCCTGGCAAGAACGTGGAGAAAGTGCACAACTGTATAAGCATTTTGGAAGTCAATTTAGTGCTTTCTTAGAAAATTGGGAAAAGCTCTATCTCAAGACCCAGCTATACCACTCCTGGGCCTATAACCAAAAGATACTCCACCATACTACAAGGATATTTACTTAACTATGTTCATTGCAGCTTTAGTCTTAATAGCCAGAATCTGGAAACAACCTAGATGTCCCTCAACTGAAGAATGGATAAAGAAAACATGGTACATTTACATAATTGAATACTATTCAGCAATTAAAAATAAGGAAATCATGAAATTTGCTGACAAATGGATGAAACTAGAAAAGATCACCCGAGGTAATGCAGACTCACAAAGACATACATGATATGTACTCACTCACAAGTGGATATTAGCCATAAAATTCAGGATAACCTTGGTTGGAGTATCAGTCTCAGGAAAGACCCCTGTGCTCAGATTTTTTGGTTCTGTTGCTCTCCTTGTGGAGTTCCTGTCCTCTCCAGATCTTACTGTTTCCCACTTCTTTCATAAGGTTCCCTACACTCTGCCCAAAGGTTGGCCATAAGTCTCAGCATCTGCTTTGACAGTCTGCAGGGCGGAGCCTTTCAGAGGTCTTCTGTGTCAGGCTCCTGAGTTGTTCCCTCTTTTCTCCTTCTTCTGATGTTCATCCTCTTTGACTTTCTGGATAGGAATTGAACATTTTAGCAAGAGTCCTCCCTCTTGATTAGTTTCTTTAGGTGTACAGATTTTAGTAGGTTTATCCTATATTATATATCTATATGAGTGAGTATATACCGTGTGCGTCTTTCTGCTTCTGGGATAGCTCACTCAGGATGATCTTTTCCAGATCCCACCATTTACCTGCAAATTTCATGATTTCCTTGTTTTTTTATTGCTGAGTAACCTAAGACCCCTGCACAGATGTAGGCCATGGCAGTTCAGGGTTCAAGGGGGTTCCATGGTAATAGGAACAGGGACTGTCTCTGACATGAACTGATTGGCCTGCTCTTTCATTACCTCCCTCCCCCTGATGGGGGAGCAGCCTTACCAGGCCACGGAAGAAGACAATGCAGCCACTCCTAATGAGACCCAATTGACTAGGATCAGAAGGAAGCAAAAGAAGACCTCCTCCATCAGTGGACTTGGGGAGAGGCATGCTTGAAAAGGGGGGAGGAAGGGAGGGATTGGGACGGGAGGAGGGAGTGAACCATAGGGGGGATACAAAGTGAATAAAGTGTAATTAATAAAGAATTTAAAAAATAAAAATATAAATAAATAAATAAGCAAATAGATAAATAAATAAATAAATAAATAGAATAATTCAGGATAACCATGTTACAGTCCACAGAGCCAAAGAAGCCAACTAACAAAGAGGTCCCAAGGGAGGATGCTTAAATCTCACTCAGAAAAGGGAAATAGAAAAGGCATAGGAGGTCGATGGAAGGAGGGAACTGGGTAGGAGAAGGGTTGGGGGGAGAACAGGAGGGCTCTAGTTCAGGGAGGACTGAGGGAGAGATCTGGGAAACAACTGAAGTCAGTGGTGGAGAGCGGCTCTGGGATAAGCCAGAAACCTAGGACAAGGGAAATCCTCAGAAATCTATGAGGGCAACCCTAGCGACGACTCTTAGCAACAGGGGATATGGAACCTGAACAACGTGTCTAGTCCTACCTCAACTAGATATACCGAGACAGGCTGATATCCGTGAGAAGCCTCCCCTTCTCTGAGGAGAAAGAGAGAGATGAAAGGGGGAGGAGAGGAGAGGTAAGAGGGAGGGACTGGGAGGAGAGGGGGAAGGGGGCACTGTGATGGGATTGCAAAGGAAATAACTTAATGAAATGAGAAAACAAAAGAAAGGAAGAAATAAATATAAAATAAAATCTTATTTAGAAACAACTCCATTGGAACAATAAAGAATAAAGTAAACGATTCATGTCATAAGTCAATTGTTTTGTGCTTAGTCTACACTTTACCTGAGCATTATCATTGTATAATTACAGTCATGTTATGATTATGGTCACATGTTACCTAGACAGACTCAGAATTTCAAAAGGAAAATGAATAACAGCCCTGTATTATACTCACTTTTTGCAAAATTTTCCATACTTTTTGATAAAATCCGATTGGAACTCTATTTAGTGCTCCATCCAGTCTTCTCCGGCGTTGCCACTGACCTTGACGGCTATCTTTAGATGTCTGTTGACCACACACGGTCGGAAAGGATCCAGTACTTGCAGCAATACAGGCTGCAGGGGACTTGAGAAAAGAAAAGAATGTAAATCAAAAGTGATCTCTGCCCCTGTGGTCAGGTATCATAACACTGCTTATTTTAACTTCAAAATGTAAAAATTATAAACAATGTATCGCACATTGAGTAGCAAATACCCTATAGAAAGGGAAAGCACATATTAATGGAAAGTGAAGAAAACAGTGGCATGGCGGTAAAGCTAGTCAAACTCTGTGCAGCTTGAAATGCGGTAACTTTGTATAATCATTTAAACATTACCTCCTATTTGTTGAGATTATAGTATAATTCATTTCTCCATTTCCTCTCTCCTAACTCTCCCATATATCACTTCTTGCTTTTTTTTTTCAAATTCATGCCCTCTTTTCCATTAATTTTCTTCTATACATATATACATATGTATAAATATACATCTTTTTATTTTGGTTTTTCGAGACAGGGTAGCCTTGCCTGTCCTGCACTTGCTTTGTAGACAAGGCTGACCTTGAACTCATAGAGATCCTTCTGCCTCTGCCTCCCTGAGTGCTGGATAATGTTAATTGTATGTGCATTTTCAAGGCTGACCATTTGATAGCGGATAAGTAACTGACGTGCTATTCCTTGGGGAACTTACTTTATAAGGCACTCTAGTGATTCAGAATAACACCCATAAAATGCCAACCACACAGGACATTCCAAACTGTCCGCTTATGTGGCTTTATCTGTTTAACTTCTAGCCATTCTATGCTTTTTGTTAGTCACTCTCATGACTCTGAACACTTTTCTATTACTGTGGTAGAATACCATGAGTGTGTCAACTTCTAATAAAAAGCATTTCATTGGGCTTATGGAAGCAGGAAACAGAGTCCACACTGAAAATGGCATGAGTCTGTTGGTGGTTGGTGTAATGCTATGTATACAAATGCTAAGCACTGGCCCTCAAGATCTGGTTGCAATTCAGACAGGTCCATTCTCACTTACCAGTCTTTGTGATGTAAACTTTGCTCCCCAATTATCTCTGATTGGTTAATGTAGTTGCTGACAGCCAATTACAGGGCAGACTAGAGGTAGGCAGAACATACATTCCCTGGCTTTGGGTCTAAGGTAGAGACCTTGAAGCCATGAGAAGAGGGGAAGAAGAATGAACATGGAGAGAAAGAACATGGCCTGATAGAGCAGATCCAGCCCAGACAGGATGGACATACTGGCAAGTAATTTGGGGCGTGTAGCTGGGAGGTAGTCAGACTAGCTTAGAAAATTAAATTGTATCTGTCCAGTTACTGTGCTTAAGGCTGTTTAAAGAAATCGATGTGTTTATTTTTTTGTCTCAATTATTTGGGAGCTAGCTGGGTCATAGACAAGCCCCCAATAAATAAATAAATATTCAACAGCATGAGTCTTTTGAAACCTCAGAGCTGCATCCTTAATGACACACCTCCTTCGACAAGGTCACATCTCCTAATCCTTCCCAAACAATTTCATTAACTGGGAACCAAGTATTCAAAAATATGAGTCTATCTCATTCAAAATATTACAGCCTTGATAAATTAAAGGGACTTGCCCAAGCACAGATGGATCATCATTGGTTAATTTCACAAAAGATTTAAAGATTAATTAACACTATTTCTTCATAAACTCTTCCAAAAACAGAAAAGAGGGAACATTTCCTGTTGTATGAGATCCCATTCTATGAGCTCTCCAGCAAACCAAAGCCAGAAAAAGATATTACAAGAAAATTGAAGTAAAATGCTTTTTACGAATATGCAAAATTCTTCAACAAAATTAATTCACTGGATTACATACTATGATTAAGTGCAATTTACCCTAGCTATTCAAGGTTTTCAAAATACTTAAATACAAGCCTGGCAGTGGTGGCATATGCTTCAATCCCAGCATTCTGGAGGCAGAGGCAGACAATTCTCTGGGTTCAGGGCTAGCCTGGTCTACAGAGCGAGTTTCAGGACATCTAGGATTACACAGGAAAAAAAAAACCTGTCTCAAAAAACCGAGAACAAATAAACAGAATGGAAAATAAGCCTAGGTATAAAGGCTGGAGTTATGGCTTAGTCCTTAGGAGTGTGTACTTCTCTTCCTGAGGAGTGGAGTACAATTCCCAGCACCCATTTCAGGTGGCTCATAATCACCTTCAATTTCAGCCACAGGGGATCTGATGCCTCTGGCCTCCAAGAGCACTGTACTCATGTGAATATATGGATAATTTAAAAAAAAATAAAAATACTTTAAAATTATTTAAAATATATAAACATCAACTAGTATAATATGTTACATCTACAGAAGAAAGGCTAAAAACCTTTAACAAAATTCAATATGATTTCATGATTAATAAAAATACTCAGTAAGTTAGGAACAAAATGGATAGAATTCCCTCAATTAAGAAAAGTTGTCTTTTTTCCCTGTAAAGATGCTTAGGGAACAAAGAATGGCAGTTTCCACCCTTACAATCAGAACATGATAAGGATCCTCAATTTCACTTCTATTTAACATTATACTGGAGATTTTAGTCAGGATACTATAAACAAAGATAAAAATAGCTGTGTGTAGTGGTGAATGCCTTTAATTCCAGCATTCTGGAGGCAGAAGGAGAGAAATCTCTGTGAGTTTAAAGCCAGGTTGGTCTACATAATGAGTTCCAGGACAGCCACAGCTACATAGTGAGATCCTGTATTGGAAAAACCAACAAAACAAAAACAAGAAACAAAAAAGTAAAGAAATAGCTGTGTGTGGTGGTGCACATCTGTAACCCCAGCACTCAGGGAGGCAGAGGAAGGTGGACCTTTGTGAGTTTGAGGGAGGCCAGCCTGGTCCTCAAAGCAAATTCCAGGACAGCCAAGGCCACACAGAGAAACCCTGTCTCGAAAAAACAAAAAACAAAAAAACCACTTCCCCCCCAAAAGAAAAGAAATCAAAGCATCTAGATTGAGAAAGGGAAGTTATAGGAATCTTGAAAGCCTTTGATAGTGTACCACTTCAACTATTAAATGAGTTCAGTAAATGTAGTTAGAAAAGAATCTTCCTAAATTGTGAGCTTCATTAGGCCATTTCCATTTTTTTTCAATGTTGTTTCTTCCATGCATGACATTAAGTCTGCATTTAGATCACATTTATTAACTGAATTACTTCTCAGAGGACCAGCTACAACAAAGTAGCCTTTAAATTTAAAAGGACATCAGAATTCCCTGAAGAGTTTATTAGAACAGATTGCTGGGGCTTAGCTCAGTCTTTGTGATTTCAGTATCGCTAGGATATAGATCAAAATTTGGCTTTTCAAAACAATTCCTTGTGTCCATGCTGTCTAGTCCACTGTCTGATGCACAGTGATGCACACTTGCAATAGTTCAAAGAATAAATGTTTACATAACAAATACTCATGAAATTGATTTTTTTCTGAAATAAAAGAGATTGAAGTTTAACTCCCTTTCCTATCTTATTAGAAAAGAAACACACCTTTCCCTTTTGTATGAACTTGCTTTATAGTCATGTTAGTTCTGGATCAATTTGTCTTTATTTAGTTAGCTTTTTAGTTTTAGGTTTATTTTATGTGCATAAATGGATACCACAGGAGTACCTAAAAGTTATCGATAGTTGTGATGGGTATAGAATGCAGACCCCAATTTGTGTGTGTGTGTGTGTGTGTGTATTTGTATATAGTCAAATATTATGATCATATAACATTATATCAAAACACTTGAGAATGAAATATGAGACAACGCAAGATGAATTACCAGAAAGGACGGTGACATCAAATCTATACCTGAGGGATGACCACCATTACTCTATAAAAGAAATTGAGAAAATAAAATTTTGAAAGAGATGAGATAAGACAACCATTATGTGTGTTAAAAAGCTATTAGTACTATTAAAGTACAGACCATTTAAGTAATTAGCAAGCATGTTATCATTAAAAGGCAATGACATAAGTTTACTCTAATGTCACGGCAAAGGATAAAATAAATTAAAAACTACCCTGAAATATCTTTGCCTAGTAATTAGAGTACTGGTTAGTAGCAGAGAACAATATAAAATACCATACAGGTACGTAAGGATGAAAAACAATGTTATAAAATAAGAAAGTAATAACAATCTAGGCTACTTCTCCTCTAAATTATAGCCCTACCCTTTTGGGTTCCTTGGAAGACTTAAAGGTACTGAATATTTAGGAGAAAAACCTCAAGTAGCTGGAAAGGTCAAGTTTAACCATCTTATTCCTCTAGCTGGCAACATAGACTCTGAGTTCCAATCATATAAAGAACTTGTAAGTAATGCATGATGTCTAAAGATACTATAATGTAAGCTGGGTGTGATGGTACATGCCTTCAATCCCAGCACTCAGGAGGCAGAGGCCAGCCTAGTCTACAGAGTGAATTCCAGGACAGCCAAGGCTACACAAAGAGATCTTGTTGCAACAAAACAAAACAAATCAAAAAACTATAATGCAGTTAGCCTGTCACTCTCAACTAAAACAAACATTGTACACCAACCACATTAATGAAGTTGTTCTTTCCAGTTTCAAATAGAACAAATGTTCAGATAATTAACATGTAACAACTGTGCCCCGCATGTGTGCAGTATACATGGAGGCCAGAAAAGGGTAACAGATCCCCTGGGACTGGAAATCCAACCCAGTTCTCTGGATGAGCAGCCAGTGCTCTTAACCATTGGGCCAGATCCATCTTCTTCCAATCTTCCTCTTGCATAAAATATGAACACCAAAGTACATTTAAGGAAAGTACTCAATCAAATTGCCTTCAAAATCTGCTTTCAAGAACTGACTTATTCTCCTAAATGGTTTCAGAGTCCCCCATTTTAATTTTATTTTTTTCTTCACAATTTATTCATTATATATCCCAAATGAAGCACCCTCCTTCAAATCTTCCCAGTCTCACCCTCCTCCCCCCTCATCCCCTTTCCCTAGTCTATTGAAAGGGAGAGTTCTCCTTAGCCATCTGCCCATAGCTTGTCAGGTCTCATCAGGACTGCCTGGATCCTCTTCCTCTGTGGCCTGGCAAGGCTGCATCATCAGGGGTGAGTGATCAAAGAACAGTCAACTGAGTTCATGATAGAGGCAGCCCCTGATCCCCTTACTTGGGAACCCACATGGAGACTGAACTGCCCATTGACCACATCTGAGCAGGAGGTCTAGGTCCTCTCCATGCTTGGTCTTTGGTTGATGCATCAGTCTCTGCAGGATCCCCTGGGCTCAGAATTTTTAGCTCTGTTGGCTTCCTTGTGGGGCTCAGAGCTTCTTTGTAAAGAAACAAAACCTCCATTTTGCCTCTTCTCTCCATGATGCTTTAATGCTGTAAGCTTATAATTGTACATTGAAAGTGGGAGGGGTTTTAAGCCTTTCTTACAAAGAGCTAGTAATAACTCTAGAAATTATCTCTGTAAGTATAGTCTTTAGGTCATAGACCCTAAGTGAGAACTTGCTACTATTGTTCTTCTAAATGGTCACAGTATCGGACTGCCCCTTAAGTACTTATCTTCATACTAAGATTAGTGCAAGAAGCATCTTCCTGCGGTAGATGGTAGCTAATTTCAAAAGCCACGACTGGCCAACATGCAGAGACTAAGACACTGTGAAGTGCTCAGCCCTAGCATCACACCTCATCAAGTCTCAGGGATCACTGCAGCAGAGAGAGTGGAAAAATATAAAGAGGACCACTCTGGAAAGTGTCTTCCAGAAACGGCATGGTTGTTGCACACATGAGCTCATATCGTGCCCAAGACCAAGTCAGCCAAAATCTAAACATGGATAGGGAGGAGCTATTGGGAGCTGATGGCTGCTGTGGGAGGGAGAGTCAGTTCTGGTCAGAGATGAGGCCCCTAACAGGCTTCTCATGCTTTTGTAGAGAGCACTACACCCAAACACATGCAGGTATCACTAAGTGAAGTCCATGGGTTTGACAAAAAGAGTACGTGAGGTTGTGGGAGAAGTGGAAAGGAGGACTGGACAATGTGGGGAAATAATTGAGGACTAACTTTGATCAAAATGTATTATATGGATATGTGAAATTCTCAAACAATAACAAAGAAGTGCATTTAGAAGGGATGGAATAAGCACCCTCTCGATTTAGAGATCGTAAAACCAAATGATTCCCCACCGTTTTAAAAAGATATTAAGCACTCTGTGTAATAATACAATAAGTCATTCATTGTTACCTGTAGTAGAAAGAGGCTCTAATTTATTGTTTAGTGACTCCTGTTGTCTTAGCCCTATTTATGTGCCCCTCCTCTTCCTATACGCAGTAGCATTCACACATCTCTCTCATAGCAATAATGAAGTCTAATTTCGAGGAAAAAAAATCTAATAAAACATTCTGTCATTTATTTTTGTGGTGCATGTGCATGTGAACCCCCCCCAAAAAGGATTAAAAAAAAAAAACAAAACCTTCACCTAATCTGCTGTTCTCTCTTGCACCTATTCTTTCTTTTAATTTTCGTAAGACTAATACATTTTTTTAATAATTTTTATTTTTTAATATTAATCACGGGTTATTTACTTCTTTTTTAAAAATTTTTTATTAATTACACTTTATTCATTTTGTATCCCCTCATAAGCCCCTCCCTCCTCTCCTCCCGGTCCCATCCTCCCTCCCCTTTCTGCATGCATGCCCCTCCCCAAGTCCACTGATAGGGGAGGTCCCCTTCTCCTTCCTTCTGATCTTAGTCTATCAGATCACATCAGGAGTGGCTGCATTGTCATCTTCTGTGGCCTGGTAAGGCCGCTCCCCCTTCAGGGAGAGGTGATCAAAGAGCAGGCCAATCAGATTATGTCAGAGGCAGTCCCTCTTCCCATTACTATGTAACCCACTTGGACACTGAACTGCCATGGGCTAAAGTTCATGTGCGTGCATGTTTGGCCTGCACGTACTTACATCCACCATGTGTGTGCCTGCTGCTCATGGAGCCCAAAGAGGACATCCGACACCCTGGGACTACAGTTAAGGATAGACGTGAGCAACCACGTATGTGCTGAGAGCTGAACCTGCGTCCTCCAGAAAGGCAGCGAGTACTCTTAACCGCCTGATCCAGCCCCCATCATTTTTTGAGATTTATGTATTTTTCTTTTATGTGTATGGGTGTTTTGCCTGCATGTATATCTGTGTACATATGCATGCAGTACCCACAGAGGCCAGAAGATAGTATCACGTCTCCTGGAACTGGGGTTACAAACTGTTGTGAGCCGCCATGTGGGTGCTGGGAAAGAAAACCAGGTTGTCTGCAAGAGCAGCCAGTGCTCTTGAATGCCGAGCCTTCTCTCCAGTTAACTATTCTTAAAAGCAGTCTATGTACTTTTATAAAGAAAATCCATTATAAACTGCACATTAGTTGTAATAAGGGAACTCAGGACATCAGTTTCTTGTTATCTGTCCCAGCTACCTTCCTCCTAAAATTAAGTCATTTGATACAGAAAAGGGGACGCTATCTACAAACAGTTGTTGTGAGGGAGATGCCATGTTTTGTTTTTTTTTAACTATTTGTGGAAATCTCCTGAGATCATGCATGCCATATGGAATTAAAAGCTGGTTAAAATATGTTTTAAGAAGTCTCTGTTGTTTCACCTGACTCTCAGCTGAGATAGACAGTCTGCGAAATTCCATCTGAAAAACAAACAGTTCAAGTTACATTCAGAACATGAAACAAAATAAATTAGTGCAACAACGGCTGATTCTAAAATGTTTTAAGGCCAGTTAATGCTAATAAATATCTCTTGTTTCACCTGACTCTCAGTTGAGATGGATAGTCTACGAAACTCCACCTGAAAAAAAAAAAAGGTTCAAATTATACTCAGGATACAAAAATAAACAAATTATGCTAACAAAGTCTGATTCCAAAAGGATGTTTTGGGTTTGATTTTGGTTTTGAACAGCATTTCCAGTATTCTAGACTGGCCTCCATCTTGCTTTGTATTTGAGGCTGGTAATGTTATCAGTCTCTCGATCCTCCAATTTCTAACCCCTGTGTGTGGGGTTACAGGCATGCACTTCATGTCCAGCTAGGAATGTTTATTAATTATGACTACCTCAGTAGTTTTTCAGATTATATCTTACCTGCTTTATCTCACTTTTTAACTGCATTATTCCAGTTCGTTCTGTTTTTGTTGCTCCAACAGCACCAATCTCATGGATGGAAATAGCAGGACTCACATTTGAATTAGTGGGACGAACTATATAGAATGAGATTTCAAAGAAAAAAGAATAATCAGACTCATTTTCTCTACCATTTTAAAAAGACTTAAATGTGCATCCTTCTTTTGTTTTAAACTTAATTTTAAAAAAAAACTAGTATAACCTTGCTGTTTTAAGTGTGATCCTTGGACCATTAGCATCAGTAACACAGAAGACATTAGCAACAGAGTCTCAGGTCCCATATCAGGCCTACTAACTCAGAATCCACATTTTAGAAATATCTCCAGCCTGAGGGGTACTACTTTCTAACTTTGAAAGAGGATGATGATGATGATTTTGAGACAGGGTTTCTCTGTGTAACAGCCCTGGCTGGCATGCAACTCACTATGTAAACCAGGTTGGTCTTGAACTCACAGAGATCCGTCTGTCTCTGCCCTATGTGCCTGAAACCAGGGTAGAATACAGTTCAATACTTCCTGCTAAGAATAAAACAATACATGAAAAAAATGCATGTTCTGTGAATTAAAGATAAATGCATGTTCTATTAGAGTTAAGACCACAACATCCTGCTATGTTCCTTTCTCCTAGAACACTGGGGAACTGGAAAGTCCCCAAGCCTATATCCTAGCCAATCAGCTTAAAATGCTTTGTCTAGCTATGTAGATGCAATATACTTGGAACAAAATCCATTATGTTTAGCTAGTCAAATGATGTAATGCTGACCCTCCCCCCACCCTGGATTCCTAAACCTAGTTACCTGGCTGTTGCCTGGTTACGGTTTTTCCTATTAAAAACCTTTCTGCGAAACAGACCAGTGACACAGTCTGGCTTCTCAGCCCAGATTATGTCCCTGACCAGTCAGGTTTTCTTCAATATCCGTTAAACTTCCATCCATCTGAGTCTGGTGTTCAAGTGCTCAGTGTGCAGCTTTTCCTGAACCCTTCACAGTCTACGTAGGTACTGGGAACCGAACTTGGATCCTCTGGATGAGCAGAAAGTGCCTTTAATCACTGCACTGTCTCTCCAGCTCCCGTTCTCTTCTGTTGGGGAGTGGAGGAGTCTTAAGTGAATGAAATCCTGAGTCAGTATAGGTGCTGCTGATATAGGCATGGCCGTGTCTAGGACACCAATGCCTCAGCCCCATGGAAGTGAGTGGCAAAGCCTTCCCCAGGTGAGGTTCAGAGGGTTATTAGCAACGCCTTCCTTGAGTGTAAACATTGATGTGTTTGCAGAAAGTATCTACCTTAGTTTCCTTTTCCCGGATGTTTACAGCCTTAAGACTTTATGGAGATTAGCTAAACCTGCCTCGCAGTTCAGTTGTATGCCATAGCCCTGCCTCCCAGTTCAATAATTGTATACAACAAACACAATGAGCTTTGGGGATGTTGCCGTTTCTTCGTTAGAACCCAATCCACTGATTTCAGCTGTTGTGTGTGTCTGTACATGTTTGTCTTTTCTTCATTCCCTCACCACACCAGTCAGATCTGTCCCTGGAAGCCAAGACTTAAATCATACAAAACAAAATAAAACAAAACATGCTAAAGTCTGGCCATCCCTCCACTTAAAAAAAATAACTCAAGATTAATAATTGAACATAGGAGATAATCCTTTTTTTCCCCACTTCTTTTTGTTTTTGTTTTGTTCTGTTTCTTCAGGTATACAGCATAAATAGTATTGCAAAAACCCAAAGTACACACACACTGATCGATACATGCTGTATGCATGTACTAAAATGCTTGTAAATCTCAGTGATATGTAAAATGAATGCCTATTAATACAAACGTAGACATGCGTATGAAGATCAGCTTGTGACAAAGTCTGAAGGCATTATAATTTAAGGTTGAAAGGGTATAGTAGATTTGTTGCAACTACAAACACACATATACACCCTTACCATTATCAGTTCTACTAAATTTCTGCCAATTTGAACACAGCAAAGACTCAGACTGTGAGTTTTTAGTTGTCTTCCTTACTTAGGAAAATGAAAGGTAATTTACTACATAGTAAAAAAGAAACATGAGGGGCAGCAAGATGGCACAGCAGGTGTAAGCACTTGCTTCCAAGTTTGACGACCTGAGTTCAATTCCTGCGCCACATATGGTGGAAGGAGAGAACCAACTCCTGCAATTTGTCCTCTGGCCTCCACACACGTGCTGTGCTACCCCTTCCTTGATACACATAAACATATAATAAATAAGCTTAAGTAAACATTTTAATAAAATAAAACAGGAAAACATTTTAATAAAATAGGAAAAAGATGATATATAGGTGTGTTTATGCTTCCAAATCCTTTTTAAAAGGTGTCTGTGGAGTATGTGAGAGAAGGAGAGAGGGAAGGAGAGAGAGAGATGTGTCTGCAAGTAAGCAAACATGTCTACCATGCTGTACTTCTGGAGGTCAGAGAACAACCTTGAGTGTAGGTCCTTGACATCTATCTTGTTTGAGACAGGGTCTCTCTTGCTCAATGCTGCATGTGCCAGGCTAGCTGGGACACAAGCTTCTTGAGATTCTCCTGACTCTGCCTCCTATCTCCACAGGCAGTGTGCTGATCAGCTAGTTTTGTTGTCTTTTTTTTTTTTGTCAATTTAACACAAACCGAGAGTCATCTGAGAAGAGGAAACTTCAACTGAGATGGTGCCTCCAACAGACTGCCCTGTAGGCAAGTCTAACACTGCACTTTTGTGGTTAATGATTGTCGTCGGACAATTGCGGTAAGGTAGTCATAGGTTGGATAAAGAACAAACTGAGTGAGCCATGAAGAGCAAACCAGTAAGCAGCATTCCTTCATGGCTTCTATATCCGTTCCTGCCCTGCTTGATCGAGTTCCGGCCTTGGCTTCCCTCAGTGATGGACTTATAAGCCAAATAAACCCATTCTTCCCCTAGGACATGGGGTGAGCTGGGATTGCAGACAGAAGCTACTGAGTTCAGCTTCCACGTGGTTGATCCAAATTCAGGTCATCAAGTGTGTGCAGCAAACACTTATCTCATTGAGCCATCTCCCTAGTCCAGGACCTTTTGTTAAGTTGAATTTTTCTTTTAGTTTTCAAATCTTATTCAAAGGATAGCTTTACTTTAAATGTTTTGTTTATTGGATTTTTATTTATTTGGGGCTAAGAGCTCCTCCAATAAAAGAAAAACACTTTAAAACCAAGGATTAAAATTAAAATACCCTGAAGTATAAGTTCAGTGCATGGGTCTTACCACTTCGTTCCACTCCAAACTCTTTGCCACTGAGAATGTGATGCAGGAGGTTCTTCATGGCTGAAGGACTGAGATTCATCAGGTCCTCTGTGGCTTCTTCAGCTGGTGAACAGAAAGGCAGGCAGAAAGAATTAGAGTTTGTTGCCCATGTCCTCCTGATTTTCCATTTTCTCCTTAAAATGGGCTCTCACCACGTAGTCTAGGCTAGTTTTAAACCGATCATCTCTCTGTCGCAGCCTGTTAAGTAACAAAAATTGCAGGATCATGTGACCACACTTGGTGTGCTTATGAGGATAAAACCATATCCTCTCCTCTAACAAGGTGATTAGACCCTTTATTTCCTTTCATAAGATTTCTAAGTCACTTACTTTAGAAGATGTAAGTTACAGAGCCAATTTCAAACACCATATAATTGGCTATTCATATAGCACTTTGCTTTTAATTATTTAAGAACTGACTACCTAATTTTAGATTCGCTGGCCCACTAGTTTCTTCTTCATTCTATTTCCACAATGTTGGGTAACTCCCTATAGTCTTTATTTGAAGGTGTGAAGAATGAAGGATAACAACAGAAGTGGAAGGCATTCAGAGAACTGCACTGATGTACATGCACACATAAACTCTAAAGTTCTCAGTACATGTGGTTAAAAAATAACAGAGGCGAATCTATGAATTTATTAAGAATACCGAGAATAACTTCAATTTGTTTAACACTAGTCACTTATTAAGATTGCTGCATATAGGTCATCATTTTAAGCAATGTTAGTACAAGCAGGCATGACTCATAGCACCTGACTTTGAGCGGTTGACCATTAATTTTGGAGAGAAAGAACATGTAAATAAGAGAAATAACAATAAAACAACAAAATATTATGTACAACACAGGTTAAGTGAGTAATATAACCAGCAATTGATTGGAAATCAGAGGAGACAACAATCTCAAAGAATAGATACTGATAAAAATATTTTGAAGGAAGCACTACTGAGTTACTAGCTACAGGCCAGACCCAGGAATCTTGGCTTTAATCCTATAAAAATGGAGATCCATGGTTTTGATGACAGGAAGAAGCTATTACAAGCAAGAAAGAGTAGAGAATGATTTAGAGGACTCATAGCCAAACTTTGAGCAGAGTGCAGGGAATCTTATGAAAGAAGGGGGAGATAGAAAGAGATGGAGGGGACAGGAGCTCCACAAGGAGAGCAACAGAACCAAAAAATCTGGGCACAGGGGTCTTTTCTGAGACTGATACTCCAACCAAGGACCATTCATGGAGATAACCTAGAACCCCTGCACAGATGTAGCCCATGGCAGCTCATTGTCCAAGTGGGTACCCTAGTAAGGGGAACAGGACCTTTCTCTGACATGAACTCAGTGGCTGGCTCTTTAGTCAGAAGAGAGCAGCCTCATCAGGCCACAGAGGAAGACAACGTAGACAGTCTTGATGAGGTCTGATAGGCTAGGGTCAGAGGGAAGGGGAGGAAGACCTCCCCTATCAGTGGCCTGGGGAAGGGGCGTGGGAGGAGAAGAGGGAGGAAAGGTGGGATTGGGAAGGGACAAGGAAGGGAGCTACAGCTGGGATACAGAGTGAATAAGTTGCAATTAATAAAAAAATTAGCTAAAAAAGAATGACTCAGAGTTTTATCATTACTGGGATTTATTACTGAATAACCATACTGTGCTAGTTAGTTTTTTTTTTTTTTTTTTTTGTCAACCTGACATGAGCTAGAGTCATCTGGGAAAAGGGAACCTCACTTGAGGGAGTGGTTCTGTTAGACTGCCTCTGGCAAGTCTGTGGGGTATTTTTCGGTTAATGATTGGTATAGGAGTGCCTAGGTCACTGTGGGTGGTGCCACCAACCCATAAGAAAGCAAACTGATGGGAATTGTGTTGAATCTGTAGATTGCTTTTGGAGGGCATTTTCACTATGTTAATCCTGCTGAGCCATGAGCACGGGAAATCTTTCCATGTTCTGATAATCTTCAATTTCTTTCTTCAGAGACTTGAAATTTTTTTTCAAACAGGTCTTTCACATGCTTAGTTAGGGTCACACCAAAGTACTTCATGTTATTAGTGGCTACTGTGAAGGGTGTTGTTTCCCTAATTTCTCTCTTAGCCCTTTTGTCTTTCATATACAGGAGGGCTACTGATTTTTTTGAGTTAATTTTGTATCCAGCTGAAGGTGTAGGAGTTCTCTGGTTGAAATGGGAGGGAGATGAGGGATCGGGGCTGGGATTGGGAGGAGGCTACAGTGGGGATACAAAGTAAATAAACAGTAATTTATAAATATATAAATAAAAAAATGAAAAAGCAAACTGAGCAAGCCCTGGGGAGCAAGCAAGGAAACAGCACCCCCTATGGCCTCTGCTTCAGTTCCTGTATCCAGGTTCCTGCTTGAGTTCCAGCCCTGACCCCCCCCCACCACCACCAAGAAATGATGAACTTTAACCTGTAAGCTGAAATAAACCCTTTCCTCACCTGAACTTGCTTTTGGCCATGGTACAATATCACCACAACAGAGACTAACTAGGACATGAACCCTCTGAAAAAAACATTCCTTGATACCACAGTTGCAGAATCCTATACATTTACTTCAAAAAAAAAATCTACTGACTAGAAATCATTTGAAATAAGACAAACATGGCTTGAAATTCTACTATATACTGCTGATGTTACTTTGGGCACCTTATTTAAGTAAAATATTATTTAACATTTTTGCTTGGGGGGAAGATTTTGAGACATGGTTTCTCTGTGTAGCCCTGGTTGTCTGGGAACCAGCTGTGTAGACCAGGCTGGCCTCAAACTCACAGAGATCTGCCTGCCTCTGCCTCCTGAATGCTGAAATCAAAGGTGTGCAACACCACTGCCTACCTGATACTTTCCTTCTTTTCCTTCCTTCCTTCCTTCCTTCCTTCCTTCCTTCCTTCCTTCCTTCCTTTCTTCCTTCCTTCCTTCCTTTTTCATTTTTCAGTTTCTCTATTGGCAAAAATAGAATTACATTGTATTCTCTAGTGGGCTGCTATAAGGATTAAATAAGACAATGCATATAAATATAAAACCAAATAACAGCATTTGGTAAATAATAGTCATAAAATAATTGTTGGTTCTCTTCTTGAAAAACACACACACACACACACACACACACACACAGCCTTTTGTGCATCAGGCATTGTGACTCTTGCCTATAATCCAAGTACTCTAGAAGTGAAGGCCAGAGGATCACAAATTACAGGCTCACCTGGAGTACTTGAAAACATCTCAAATTACAAAAAATATAGATTCATTTATCTATTTTATGAGTATGGGTTTTTCTCTGCATGTCTGTGTATGTATCATGTGTATGCAGTGTTCAAGGAAGCCAGAAGAGTGTAGTAAATCTGCAGGGACAGGAATTAAGATGGCTGTTAGTCCCCTTGTGGGTGCTAGGACTGAAACCCAGATCCTCTGCAATAGAAGCCAATGTTCTTAACTGCTGAGCCATCTCTCCAGCTCCTCAATGGGGAAAAAATTAAAGCTATGTGGTGTAGTGGAAGTTTTGCTTTCTTTAAAAACTCAGTTATGTTATATAAACAGGTTTTTGTTTTAATCCCAATGGGGCTACCTTAGTTTGTCCACAGCTGATAATTTCCTCCTGCTGCTCACCGAGGGGTGTGGTCTTTGCCAGCTGGAGTTAGTGGAATTCTGAGGACTCTGGGAGAGTATAAATACCAGAGCCTAGGGAAAAGAAGGGGCTTCTAGGAGACAGAGGAGGAAGAAGGCTGCTTGTTCGTACTGCTGTGTTTGCCGTTTGCTATTTAGCTGTTCTGCTAGATATCCTGACAACTGAGATTGTTATATTCCCAAAGAACTCAATGACCTTAACCAGCTGAAACTAAGTCTGAAGAGATCTACATTCCCTTTCCTTTCTAACCTTCTTTCTCTCCTACCTAGAGTTGGTGGGTTGGAAGGGAGTAGAATCTTAAGGAACCTAAATAAAATAGTTAAAAGGTAGGGGAAATGGAAAGATGGCTTAATGGTTATCAGTGCATACTGCTCTTGCTGAGCAGTCCATAGCCTTAACCATCTGGAACTCCAGCTCCAGGGGATCTGATAACCACCGAACTACACAGAAACCTGTACTTACACAAATTCTCTCTCCCTCTCCCCCCCCCACTCTCTCTCTCTCACACACACAAACATAGACATGTAAATATACACATAATTAAAAATAAATAAAAAGCCATTTTAAGGAATTTAAATGAAACAAGTTTGAGTTTGCAATTGTGATTGTATTTTCTTTCTTTCTTTCTTTCTTTCTTTCTTTCTTTCTTTCTTTCTTTCTTTCTTTCTTTCTTTCTTTCCTCCCTCCCTCCCTCCCTCCCTTCTTTCCTTTTCTCCTACTCCTCCTTTTCTCTTTTTCGAGATAGGGTTCTCCGTATGTTAGCCTTGGCTGTCCTAGACTCACTTTGTAGACCAGGTTGGCCTTAAACTCACAGAGTTCTGCCTGCCTCTGCTTCCAGAGTGCTGGGATTACAGGCCTGTGCCACCATGGCCGGCCTGTGATCTCTCGCTCTTTTATTTTGTCATTCTTGTTGAAAACATTTTTAACAAAAAAAGAGCTATGCTGTCAAGGTCTGCCCCCAACCCCAATTCCCTTATACCTCAGGCACATTTCATTCACAGCCTGCAGACCTCATGTAGTCACAGAGTTATAAAACATTTTTTGAAATGTTTTGGAGATATGGGCTTAGCATACAGACTTTTGTAGATCAGGCTGACCAAACTCAGACATCTGCCTGCCACTGCCTCCTCCGCGTGCTGGGATTAAGGATGTGTGCCACCACTGCCTGGCTTTTTCTTTTCTTTTGCAACTCAATTACATGGTTCTCTCTTTCTTGTTTTTATTATTAGTTATATTTATTAACTCTGTATCTCAGCTGTATCCTGCTCCCTCATTCTCTCCCAAACCCTCCCTCCCTCCCTCATCTCCTCCCTGCCCCTTTCCAAGTCCACTGATAGGGGAGGACCTCCTCCCCCTTCATCTGACCCTGTTTTATCAGGTATCTTTAGCACTGGCTGCAAAGTCCCCCTCTGTGGCTTAGCAGGACTGCTCCCCCCCTTGGGGGGTGGGGAGGTCAAAGAGCCAGTCATTGAGTTCCTGTCAGAAATAGTCCCTGTTCCCCTTACTATGGGAAAACAATTGGTTACTGAGCTACCACGGGATACATCCGAGCAGAGGTTCTAAGTTATATCCATACGTGGTCCTTGGTGTAGTATCAGTCTCAGAGAAGACCCCTGTGCCCAGATACATTTGGTCTTTGTGGAGCTCCTATCCTTTCCACGTCATACTAACTCCCCCTTCTTTCATATGATTCCCTGCACTGTGCCGAAGGTTTGGTTATGAGTCTTAGTATCTGCTTTGATACACTGCTAGGTAGAGTCTTTCAGAGGCTCTCTGAGGTAGGCTCCTGTCCTGTTAATTGTTTTCTCCTACGTCCAATGCACCTCCCATTTGTCTTTCTAAGTGAGGATTGATCATCTTACCCCAGGTCCTCTTTCTTGTTTATCTTCTCTAGGTGTATAGATTTCATTATGTTTATCATATCTTATAGGACTACATGAGTGAGTATATACCATGTGTGTCTTTCTCCTTCTGGGATACCTCACTCAGAATGATCTTTTCTAGATCCCACAATTTGCCTGCAAATTTCATGATTTCCTCGTTTTTGATTGCTGAGTAGTATTCCATTGTGTAAAAATACCACAATTTCTGTATCCATTCCTGCATTGAGGGACATCTGGGTTGTTTCCAGGTTCCGAACTAAAGAAGTTAAAAAGCAATAAATCAAGCAATCCGATTAAAAAATGGGGTACTGAGCTAAACAGAGAATTCTCTGTAAAGGAATATAGAATGGCAGAGAAACACTTAAAGAGATACTCAGCATCCTTCGCCATCAGGAAGATGCAAATCAAAACGACCCTGAGATTTCACCTAACACCCATCACAAAGGCTAAGATGAATAACTCAAGGGACAACACATGTTGGAGAGGTTGTGGAGAAAGGGGAACCCTTCTCCACAGCTGGTGGGAATGTAAACTGGTACAACCACTCTGGAAATCAATCTGGCGCTTTCTCAGACAACTAGGAAGAGCGTTTCCTCAAGATCCAGCCATACTACTCCTAGGCATATATCCAAAAGAGGCTCAAGTACACAACCAGGACATTTGCTCAGCCATGTTTGTAGCAGCTTTATTTGTAGTTACATGGTTCTCAAGCATGTATTTCATAGGCAGCAAAGGCTGTGTAACACTGTCAAGAGGTTGGGTACACCTGTGTGACAACTATGCTGTATAGCTTCCTCCAGATCCCATTGTTTCTCAACTAAAACTGTTATCTTGACAAATTATCCCATAAAGATTTCAGAGTCTTGTTCAACAAGTGTTAATAAGATACTTACCTCCTCGTTTCATCATGATATTAACAGGGCCACTAACACGACGACACACCAGGTGACTCACACTCGGCGGCCAGAAGGTTCGCTCACTGAATCAGAACCCAATACAGTATATCAATCTCCAAAGGCCTTGAGGTGTTAGGAAGAGGTTAGCTGAAGGAACTTAGTTAAGAAGAATGTGGAATGTGGTGTCTCCAAGAGGTGACATTTTGAAGTTTCTGCACCGGTATACAACTTGCCATCTTTCTGCTCCCTTTGTCCGTGACTAACAACTACAGGAACCAAAGAGCCTCGCACAGCTTCTGTATCTCCCTTCCCCTCTCCATTCCAAACTCTCTGGATCTGCACTATAAGTGAACTCCACCTAAAATTAGTTACCGAATTAAGTACCTGAGCATCGAAGAGAGTGGGCCAGTTCTGTTGCCATAACTTGTATTATCAGTCCAATTCGAAGTCGGAACATTTCAGCAAAGAGGCCAGGCTGAGTCCTCATATACATGGCAAGGTAGACCATTATTTCCTGTATACGCAATAGTTATAGCTCAGGTTTCACAACGTCTATTTTGTTGTCTTTATAAATTGTCAGGTCAATTATAAACAAATATTGAAATATGAATTGCCAGGTTAGGACTTATGATGCTGCCTACCTGTGTAAGGATTGAGATATTCATGTCTCCCTCGCTGGCTTCATCTATGAGCTTGGTGAGTGCCTCATACGGTAGAGGTCTAAGGGAGAAAACAGCAAATTAGGACCAACTTCAACAATAACTTAAGTATGTTTTAAAACTTAAACCTCACTGCAAGTTCAAGCCAGTGCCACAACCCCTCATCACTTCTAGTTATTTCAGAACAAAAAGTTCATTCATTGCCTCTGAGGCCCCTTCTGGCCCCATTAACTTTTAATTTTCACTTAAAACTGACACCTCGATGTCTTTCCAGACTAGTCTTTTATGGTTAGTCTTTAACACATGACAAGTAAGCATAATGGCTACAAAGAAACTAATTTTAAGCCGTGCCCTTGGGGAAGTATTAAATTATTTTATAGTCACCTTTTATAGGATTATAGTGATCTTTTTGATAGTTTCATCAGTTCAGCTACAGTTGTAAACACACACAGGTATATACACGTTGGTATTTGTCACTCTCAGACTCTGTGAGTAGTCTTTTTATTGTGTATTTCTTTTTTTTTCAAGATTTATTTATTTTATGTATATGAATGTTCTATCTGCATTCACACCTACCAGAAGAGGGAATCAGTTCACATTATGGATGGTTGTGAGCCACCGTGTGGTTGCTGGGAATTGAACTCATGACCTTTGGAAGAGCAGACAGTGCTCTTAACCACTGAGCCAACTCTCCAGCCCATATTGTGTATTTCTTGAGGGGGGGGTTGTTTGCTTGTTTTACATAGAATCTTGCTATGTAGCCAGGCTGGCATTAAATTTTTGATCCTCTTGCCATAGGCCTCTGAGTGCTGTAATTACAGGCATACATTACCACAACTGGTCACACTCCATGACTCTCTCTCTCATTGACATAACATAAGATTTTATTTTTAATTGTGTTTACGTCTGTGGCAGGGGAGGCAAGGTGCACCTTAGTGCATAATATGCCCTCAGAGGTCAGAGGTGTTTATACCATTCCCCACCCCCTGGAGCTGGACTTGCAAGGGATTGTGAGCTGTCCCACATGAGTGCTAAGAAACAGACTTAGGTCCGGAAGGAGCAGCATCCTATCTTATGTGCTGAGCCATCTCTTCAGCCTCAATATGGGGTAGCTGGCAAGCATGTGCCCAGGCATGTTCTTTTGGAATGCCTATAGTGACACAAAACTGATCTTATATGTGATACAAGGTTTTGTTTGCTAAAAGTAATGCATTACAGGTTAACTGTGTCCTTCAATATTCATGTGTTGAAATTAAGAACTTTCGTGCCTCAGACTGTGATTTTTTTTTATTATTAGTTACATTTTATTAACTCTGTATCCCAGCTGTATCCCGCTCCCTCATTCCCTCCCAATCCCACCCTCCTTCCCTCATCTCCTCCCTGCCCCTTGCCAAGTCCACTGATAGGGGAGGACCTCCTCCCCCTCCATCTGACCCTGTTTTATCAAATATCTTCAGGACTGGCTGCAAAGGCCCCTTGGTGGCCTAGCAGGACTGCTCCTCCCTTGGGGGGTGGGGAGGTCAAAGAGCCTGCCATTGAGTTCCTGTCAGAAATAGTCCCTGTTCCCCTTACTATGGGAAAACAATTGGTTACTGAGCTACCATGGGCTTCATCCGAGCAGAGGTTCTAGGTTATATCCATACATGGTCCTTGGTTGGATGAACAGTCTCAGAAAAGACCCCTGTGCCCAGATACATTTGGTCCTGGTGGAACTCCTATCCTTTCCACGTCATACTAACTCCCCCTTCTTTCATATGATTCCCTGCACTCTGCCAAAAGTTTGGTTATGAGTCTTAGTATCTGCTTTGATACACTGCTAGGTAGAGTCTTTCAGAGGCTTTCTGCGATAGGCTCCTGTCCTATGTCCAAAGCACATCCCATTTGTCTTTCTAAGTGAGGATTGATCATCTTACCCCATGTCCGCTCTCTTGATAATCTTTTTTAGGTGTATAGGTTTCAGTATGTTTATCCTATCTTATAGGACTATATGAGTGAGTATATACCATGTTTGTCTTTCTCCTTCTGGGATACTTCACTCAGAATGATCTTTTCTAGATCCCACCATTTGCCTGCAAATTTCATGATTTCCTCATTTTTGATTGCTGAGTAGTATTCCATTGTGTAAAAATGCCACAGTTTCTTAATCCATTCCTCCGCTGATGGACATCTGGGTAGTTTCCAGGTTCTGGCTATTATAAACGAAGCTGCTACAAACATGGTTGACCAAATGTCCTTGTGTACGTGAACAAATTTTGGGTATATACCTAGCAGTGGTATATCTGGGTCTTGAGGAGCAGACTGTGATTTTAATGGAAAATATGCTCTTTAGAAGTGATTAAAGTGTAGTTATTAAGATAGTTCCTGATTTAATATGACAGGTGTCCTTATAAGAAGGAGAAGTTTTGGAAAGGGACATGGACAGGATGGAAAAATATGAAGAGACACAGGGGAAAAAAGATCTATCTACAAGCTAAGATGAAGCCTGAACAAGTCCTTGACAGCCTTCAAGGACAAACAAACCAGCACTGCAGACACTGTGAAACTGTTGGAGTCATTGTTGTTGTTTAATCCACCCAGTCTGACATTTTGTCATGGCAGTCCAAGCAAGTTAGCCAAACTATGTTCCTACAGCATAACTAAGACTTTACATATAGAATCTGTGACAAATGGGCCTAGGACACGTCTCTCTAAGCCTCCATCCAGAACTCTAAACTGGATCTCACAGGCATGTGTATGAATTGGGAATACGTTAGTGGACAGATACCACCACAGTATTCCCGACAACTTCACTCAACTTTATCCCTGGTTAAACCCACTAGCTAGGCATGGTGGTGCCTAATACTCAGGAGACTCGGGTATAAGAGGATTGCAAGTTCCAGGAAATCTGGAACACACAGTGATACTGTCTCA
>NW_026596214.1:405944-417430 GCF_907164565.1 Psammomys obesus
CTTAAGTGTCGGGATTCAACTTTCACTGTAACTTTGCTCCTCTCCTCAACCCCTCTAGCCCCAGTCTATCCCAGGGGACTACTGCTTTATCAGAAGCACACTGAGCCGGTGGCGATCGGGTGACAGTGTTCTCGCAGACATGCTGCCTCAGGCTGCTCTGAAAATGCCCATTATCCTCTTTCAGCTTTGACCTTCACACCTTTGATTCCTTCTTCAGCAGCATAGGGGTACATCAATAGCAATATACTTTCTTCTACTTCTTTTTCAGACTATGGTGGACTTTTATGTTGCTAATTCCCAATGTCGTGTGTGTGTGTGTGTGTGTGTGTGTGTGTGTGTAGTAGAATTAAGGTAGTTTAGAAAAAGCCCGTAAGAAAAAAAAATAACTAATACTTCCTAGAAACATTTTCTTTCATTTCCTTGACAGTCTCCTGTTCTACATATAAGATATTAAACAAACTATGGTGAGGGAGCTCTCCTCAGTCCACACAATTTCTTAAAGGTGCAGAGAAACCTAATAAAAAACCCAACCACATGACTAACTCACGCAGAGATGGTCTTCTCTCGAGGTTCTGGAGGAAGTCCTACTGTCAAGTGTTTCTGGTAGGACAGAAGGTCTGTGCAGGCCTAGAAAGAGGTGGAAAAGCTTACCCTTTCCAAAGAAATTTCAGATTTTCAAACATTTTTTCTTCTCAGCCCATAAAACTTTATTCCTTTTTAACTTAAAACTGCACACCAAGCTCTTCTTTTCATGAAACATAATCAGAAGATGGATTGCCATGGGCACTTTCACCTTCTGGAAGGCAGGGACTTTCAGCCTAGTGTAAATTCACTAAGATATCAAATTCTTAGAGTTTATATCACCTCTCAAGTCTGTAGGTCTTATGGTTCAGTAACATATAATTGCTATTCACAAATAAAAGGCTAACTGACTACCCGAAACTTGATATACGTGATCAAAACAACTACAAGTTGTGGTTGCTTAAAGAAAAATAGGAAAAATCAAGCTTCCCTGCCTTGCAGTGCAAAGGGTTGAACCCAGGATCCCAGGAATGCTAGGCAATGCCCTACCACCAAGCTACACTCCTAGCACTAAAGCAAGTTTAAAAGTATCTCCCATCTAGATTTTGTGTACTCCGAGAACTTAGTAATACCTCATCAAGTGCCTCCACCTTCTTCCGTAAGATCCCAGAGATGTATCGGATCAGACCCCAGTGCCGAATTTCACCAACTTTGCCATATAGTTCACTAAGAAGCTCTCTGACAGTAGTAGCACCCCCTTCTTCATACATTTCGGTGTTCCAGTCAGGTCCTCTGGAATTTTCAACATGGGAGCACATTAATTATGAAAAAAATATTTTTAGCGTTATAATGGATACACCTGTTTTAGCCTCCATTAGCAGAAAACTTTTTACTAAAAACCCTTATAAAACTCTGAGTGTCAATCTTGAAATTGAAATGTCTAGACACGAACTTTGTAATTTAGCTTTTACGCAACGCATTCTTTTGCCCACATCTCAAGCTTCAGAACTTTGAATAGTTGAATCTGATGATAATTTCGGCCATGTTGAAGCTTGAGATGTGGGCAAAAGAGCTAATGGTACTAAAATTTGTTTGTGTTGAAAGGATCCAGATACAATTACACAACTGTATACAACCGTTATACAATTAAACAAAGTATGGTGAGAGAACAATTGTTGTTATGCTGTTATACAAGGATTGCTACACCAATCAACTTATCTGTAATTGGGAATTTAGTATATGACAAATGTAGGTAATTTATTAAATGATGTTAAAAGCATCAAGCAGCTATCTGAAGAAAAGTTGGACCTGTGCCTGATAGTCTAATGTTTGATGACATATAAATATTAAAGTGCTAAAAACATATGGGAAAATCATAATGTTGGAAGGAAGAGGACTTTCTAACCATGAAACATCACCAGAAAGCCATAAAAGAGGAGTTCAATAAGTTTACACACATAAAACAATAGACAGTTCTTACTGAAAAGACACTATACAAAAGGTAGGAAAAATTATAAAATAGGAAAGATATTTGTAATTCACAGACCAATTCTGCAAAAAGAACTCTAACAAATAAAGTAAAAAACAACAAAGGAAAACTGAGCAAAATAAACACTGGTATTCCATATACGTAGGAGAAGGCAGTCAACTTCACATGTTACAAGAAAAATTTAAATGAACATTACATCAAGATAACACTGTATCAGATCAGGCTGCTAAAAAATCCCCCAAATTGACACCACTGTATTGGATGTGGCTTTATCATTTAAACAGTCCCAGGTGGGAGTGAAAACTGGAACCAATGCCTCTGGAGGGCTATTTGCAAATATTGGAAAGAGCCTGGTAGTTCTTGCAGTGGTAGAACACAGAGTTCCCAAGCAGTTCAGTATTTCTACTCTTGGCTGTACATCCAAGATAAATGAAAACATGGCTGTGTACATGAATATTTACACTAGCATTAGTCACAAAAGCTGAAAACTAAAAATGAACCAAGTCCTCATCAAAGGATGAATAAAGAAACTGTGCTCCAGCCATACAGGCCGCATTTGTCAGGAATGAAATGAAGTACTGGTATATGCTACAACATGGAGGACAAACCTTGAACATACTGCACTAAATGAAAGATGCTTGTTACATAGGAGCACGGAGTATATGATTCACTTTACAGAAAATGTCTCAAACACCAGAAAGTAGACTTGTACTTGACTAGGGCTGGGTAAATGGAGGGTTTAGGGGCTGATGGAAAAGGGGAGTATAGTTTATTTTTGGGTCAATAAAAGAAGCAATGAACAGTGGTAAAAGATACACAATACTTTTGAGTAAACCAAAAGACACTGAGTTATATAACTGGACACTTAAAATGCATTCTTATGTGTACACACACACACACACACACACACACACACACACACACACACGTATATCTATATATGTTGGGCAGAAGAAATAGGGTTTCATGTAGCCCAGGCTGGCCTCATAGCCAAGGATGATCCAACTCCCACGTGCCAAGATTATAGACATGCACCACTAAACCTGGTTAAAATACCTATATATTTTGATCTACCAAACAATTCAAGTTATGGTTTAACTGTAGAATAAATTCCTTTCATATATATGAAACCATTTCAGACGTTATTTACTATAAGCATGATAGTGAATGGCTAGAAAATACCCAAATGTCCATCATGTTCTGACCTCTGCAAGTAGCAGGTATACACCTGGCATGCATACAAACATGCAGGCAAAACACCGTATAATCAAACACATAAAACAAACTAAACCTAAAAAAGGTTGAACTCTAAGAACGTATTGTCTATTCAAATATCAAAAATTTAAAAACATGGAAAAAAAAGTGCCTAGAAAGTGTCATCAATGGGTGCAAAATGAGCAAGTTTAAAGGTTTAAAAAAATAAGGGGCTGGAGGGATGGCTCAGTAGTTGAGAGCACTGTCTGCTCTTCTAGACATCCTGAGTTCAATTTCCAGCACCCACATGATGCCTTCTGACCATGCCTCATGGGACCCGATGCAGGTCCCATTCAGATAGAGCACTCACATAGGTAAAAATAAATAAATCTTTTTTAAAAAGTTAAAAAAGAATAGGTTATTATTCATATGGGCTCATAGTGTATCTCTACAAGACGTTATTTTATTCCAAGGGTAACAACAAACTTTTTAGTGAAGAAAACTGGAAGGTACTTCCTAAAATAAAAAAACCAACTCAAGAGCTCAGAATCAACATTATCAGCACAGGAAGGAACTTAAGTGGCAAGCCTGCAAAAATGCATATATTAATGTTGATAAAATTAAAAATGAAGATGCAGGAACTGTTCCAGATCAATGACAACGCAAGACACATAAGAGCTGAACAAAACACACAACTTTAGTTTTGTTTTATAATTCATACAAATACACACTAGCACTATTAAATATTTACATTTTAATCATTATTCTATGCATATACAAGAGGTTTACAGGTTTTAGAAAATGCAGCTTAAATGAACATTTGGGAGTAAATGTTGGTCACATCCATGAGGGGTAGTGAAGAAAAGGAGAGGAAGAGAAGAAGAGAAGAGAAGGAGAGAATAGAACAGAGTGTAGAGTGAAGAGAAGATAGAGGAGAAAGAAAAAAAAGAGACAGAGACAAAAACTCTGTGGAAACATCTGTAGGCTATGACTAAATGATACCCAAGTAGTTTGTACTATCTATATTTCCAACTTTCCTCTAACTCTGAAATTGTCAAAATGAGTTTGAAACACACACACACACACACACACACACACACACACACACACACACAAACTGTCATGCTATCTCAGAATCTGTGACCTGCTAATAAGCAGATGAAACCAGAGATGGCTTCACAGAGGTGACTAATGATGTAGGCTTTAATGGTAGAGAGAATTCAAGCAAGTAATGATGGGGTGAAAGATTTTCCCTCAGGTTCTGTCACCCAGAAAAACATAAGGCAAGGGAACTCTCAAAGGGAGTAGGGGGTTAGGGACATTGAAGGATATCGCTCAGCAGACCTGTAGGAGATCTGGCTAACTATTTCTGAAAGAAAAAATTTGTGGCTCACAGCTTAGATACTTCTAACATGTGAGATAGGGGTGGGGTTGTATAAAAAAACCAGGAAGGTCCAACATGGTTAAAAATCTGACTTTTAGAGGTTACATTTTTTCAAATGAAGTTTTTTTTTTATAATTATTTATTACAATTTATTCACTTTGTATTCCAGCTGTAGCCCCCTTCCTCCTCCTCTTTCAAACCCACTCTCCCTCCTTCATCTCCTCCCATACCCCTCTCCAGTCCACGGATAGAGGAGGTCCTCCTCCTCTTCCATCTGACCCTAGCCTATCAGTTCTCATCAGGACTGGCTGCATTGTCTTCCTCTGTGACCAGGTAAGGCTATCCCCACCTCAGTGGGAGGTGATCAAAGAGCCAGCCACTGAGTTCATGTCAGTGACAGCCCCTGTTCCCCTTACTCAGGAACCCACTTCGAGACTGAGTTGCCATGGGCTATGTCTGTGCAGGGATTCTAGGTTATCTCCATGAATGGTTGTTGATTGGAGTATCAGTCTCAGAAAAGACCCTTGGGCCCAGATTTTTTGGTTCTGTTGCTCTCCTTGTGGAGATCCTGTCCCCTCCAGGTCTTACTATCTCCCCCATCTTTTATACAATTCTCTGCACTCTGCCCAAAATTTGGCTATGAGTCTCAGCATCTGTTTTAATACCCTGCTGGGTAGAACCTTTCAGAGGCCCTCTATGCTAGGCTCTTGTCTCATTCCCTGTTTTCTCCTTCTTCTGAGGACTATACTGTTTGCCTTTCTGAAGGATGATTGAGCATCTTACCCAGTGTCCTCTTTCTTGCTTAGCTTCTTTAGATGTACAGATTTTTTATATTATTATCCTATATTATAAGTATAATATCCACTTATAAGAGAGTATATACCATGTTTGTCTTTCTGCTTCTGGGTCACCTCACTCAGGAAGATCTTTTCTAGTTCCCACCATTTGCCCACAGATTTCATGATTTCCTTGTTTTTAATAGCTGAGTAGTATTCCATTGAGTAAATATACCACGATTTCTGTATCCATTCCTCCATTGAGGGATATCCAGGTAGTTTCCAGCTTTGGACTATTACGGATAGAGCTGCTATGAACATGGTTGGGCAAATGTCCTTGTTGTATAGTTGAGCATTTTTTGGATATATGCCTAGGAGTGGTATAGCTGGATCTTGAGGTAGCAAGCACTATTGCCAATTTTCTGATAAAATGCCATATTGATTTCCAAAGTAGTTGACAACTTTATATTACCACCAGCAGGGGAGGAGAGTTCCTCTTTCTACCCTTCCTCTCCAGCATGTGTTGTCACTTGAGTTTTTGATCTTAGCCACTCTGATGGGTGAAAGGTGAAATCTCAGAGTCATTTCAATTTGCATTTCCCAGATGACTAAGGGCCTTGAGCATTTCTTTAAGTGTTTCTCTGCCAGTCGATATTACTCTGTTGAGAATTATGTTTACCTTATACCCCATTTTTAAATTGGATTATTTGATTTGTTGGTGCTTGTTTAAGTTTCTGAGTTTTTTTTCCCATATATTCTGGATATTAGCCCTCTGTCAGATATAGGGTTGGTCTGTAGGCAGTCATTTTACTCTGATGACAGTGTACTTTGCTTCACAGGAGCTTTTCAGTTTCATGAGATCCCATTTTTTGATTGTTGATCTTAGAGCCTGTGCTGCTAGTGTTCTGTTCAGGAAGTTGTCTCTTGTGCCAATGAGGTCAAGGTTCTTTCCCAGTTTTTCTTCTAACAGGTTTAGTGTGTCTGGATTTATGTTGAGGTCTTTGATCCACTTGGACTTTAGTTTTGTGCAGAGTGATAACTATGGATCTATTTGCACTTTTCTACGTGTAGATAACCAGTTAGACAAGCACCATTTGTTGAAGATGCTATCTTTTTTCCATTGTATGGTTTTGGCATCTTTGTCAAAAATCAGGTGTCCATAATTGTGTGGGTTTATTTCTGGGTCTTCTATTTGATTCCATTGATCCACCATTCTGTTTCTATGCCAGTACCATGCAGTTTTTATTACAAAAGTACAGCTTGAGAACAGGGATAGAGACACCTCCAGAAGATCTTTTATTGTACAAGATTGTTTTAGCTACTCTGGGTTTCTTGTTATTCCATAGGAAGTGGAGAATTTTTCTTTCAAGGTCTGTAAAGAATTGTGTTGGTAATTTGATGGGAATTGCATTGACTTTGTAGATTGCTTTTGGTAAGATGGCCATTTTTACTATGTTAATCCTGCCAAGCCATGAGCACGGGAGATCTTTCCATCTTTTGATATCCTCTTCTATTTTTTTCTTCAGAAACTGAAAGTTTTTTCATACAAGTCTTTGACTTGCTTTGTTAGAGCTACACCAATATACTTTATGTCCTTTATGTGGCTATTGTGAAGGGTGTTGTTTCCCTAATTTCTTTCTCAGCCCAATTGTCTTTTGTATACAGGAGGGCTTCATTTTTTTTTTTTTAGTTGATTTTGTATCCAGCCACTTGGCTGAAGGTGTTTATCAGGTGTAGTAGTTGCCTGGTAGAATTTTTGGTGTCACTCATGTATACTATCATATCATCTGCAAATAGTGATACTTTGACATTTTCCTTTCTGACTTGAATCAGCTTGATCTACCTTAATTTTCTTATTGCTCTAGCAAGGACTTCAAAAACTATGTTGAAGAGATATGGAGAGATATGGCAGCCTTGCCTTGTCCCTGATTTCAGTGGGATTGATTTAAGTCTCTCTCCGTTTATTTTGATGTTGGCTATAAGATTTCTGTATATCGCCTTTACAATGTATAGGTATATTTGCCTTTTAACCCTGATATCTCCAGGACTTTAAACATGAGTGGTGGATTTTATCAAATGCTTTCTCAGCATCTAAGGAGGTTATCATGTTTTTTTTTTTTTCTTTTAGTTTGTTTATATGGTGGATTACAATGATGGATTTCAGTATATTGAACCATCCTGCATGCCTGGGATGAAGCCTAAATCTTCGTCATAGTGGATCATATCTTTGACATGTTCTTGGATTCAATCTGTGAGTACTTTGTTGAGTATTTTTGCATCAACGTTTATAAGGGATACTGGCCTGAAGTTCTCTCTCTTTGTTGGGTCTTTTGTGAGGTTTCGTTATCAAGGTGACTGTAGCTTCAGAGAACGAGTTTGGTAATGTTCCTTCTGTTTCTATTTTGTGGACTCGCTTGAAGAGTATTTGGTTTTAACGCTTCCTTGAAAGTCTGATAGAATTATGCACTAAAACCATCTGACCCTGGGATTTTTTTTTTTCGATGGCAGACTTTTGATGACAGCTTTTATTTCTTTACGGAATATAGGAATATTTAATTTACTTACCTTGTCTTGACTCAGCTTTGGTAAGTGGAATTGATCAAGAAAATATATATTTCATTTAGATTTTCAAATTTTGTGGCATAAAGGCTTTTGAAGTAAGACCTAATGATTGATTGGGTTTCCTCAGTGTCTGTTGTTATGTCCCAATTTCATTTCTGATTGTGTTGATTTGGATAGTGTCTCTCTGCCTCTTAGTTAGTTTGGCTAAGGGTTTGTCTATCTTGTTGATTTTCTCAAAGAACCAGTTCTTGGTTTCATTGATTCTTAAAATTGTTTTATTTGTTTCTAATTCATTGATTTCAGCCCTAAGTTTGCTTATTTCTAGCCGTCTACTCCTCTGGGGTGTGTTTGCTTCTTTTTTTTTTCCCCTAGGGCTTTCAGGTAAGCCATTAAATTGCTTGAATGGATGTTTCAAATTTCTTCTTGAAGGCACTTTGTGCCATGAACTTTGCTCTTTTCACTGCTTTTATTGTTTCCCGTAAGTTTGGGTATGTTGTGTCTTCATTTTCATTGAATTCTAGGAAGTCCGTAATTTTTCTTCATTTCTACCCTGACCCAGCTGTTACTGAGTAACGAGTTGTTCAGTTTCCATGTGTGTGTAGGCTTTTTGCTATTTCTGTTGTTATTGAGGTTTAGCTTTAGCCCATGGTGATTTGATAGGATATAAGGGATTATTTCAATCTTCTTGTATCTGTTGAGGCTTGCTTTGAGGCCAACTATATGGTCTATTTTGGAGAAGGTTTCATGAGGTGCTGAGAAGAAGGTAAATTCTTTTGTGTTTGGGTGAAAGGTTCTGTAAATGTCTGTTAGGTCCATTTGATTCATGACCTCTGTTAGAGTTGTTGTTTCTTTTTTTTAATATCTGTTTTCTTGACCTGTCCTTTGGTGAGAATTGGATACTGAAGTCTCCTACTATTTTATGTGTGATTTAAGTTTTATTAATGTTTCTTTTACAAATGTAGGTGCCCTTGTATTTGGGGCATAGATGTTCAGAAATGTGATGTCTTCTTGGTGGAATTTTCCTTTGATGAGTATGAAGTGACCTTCCCCATTTCTTTTGATTAGTTTTGGTTGAAAGTCTATTTTATTAGATATTAGAATGGCTACTCCTGCTTGCTTCTTGGGTCCATTTGCTAGGAAAACAATCTTCCCACCCTTTCCTCTCAGGTAATGTCTATCTTTGTGACTTAGGTGTCTTCGTTTATGCATCCATTCTGTTAGTCTGTGTCTTTTTATTGGAGAGTTGAGTCCACTGATGTTGAGAGAGATTAATGACCAGTGGCTGTTAGATCCTTTTATATTGATGTTGGTTGTGGTAGTGGGTTTGTGTGCTTGACTACTTTTACTTTTGTTGTAGTGAGGTTATTTATTTCCTTTTTCCTGAAGGTAGTTAGCTTTCTTGGGTTGTAGTTTTCCTTTTAGTATCTTCTGTAATGCTGGATTTGTGGGTAGGTATTGCTTAAATTTGTTTTTTGTTGCTGAATATCTTATTTTCTCCATCTATGATGATTGAGAGTAGTAGCCTAGGATCACATCTGTTCTTTTAGGGTCTGAATGATATCTGTCTTTCATAGTCCTTCTGGCTTTCATAGTCTCATTGATAAGTCAGGTGTGATTCTGATGGGTTTGCCATTACACGTTTCTTGGCTTTTCTCCCTTGCAGCTTTTAGTATTTTTTTCTTTGTTTTGTATTTTTACTGTTTTAACTCTAATGTTGCTGGAGGATTTTCTTTTCTGGTCTAATTTATTAGGTATTCTGTAGGCCTCTTGTATGATTATAGGCCTTTCCTTCAAATTGGGGAATTTTTCTTCAATGATTTTGTTGAAAGTATTTCCTGGGCCTTAGAGACGGGAATCTTCTTTTCCCTCTATTCCTATTATTCTTAACTTTTGTCTTTTGACGTTGTCTTGGATTTCTTGGATGTTTTTGTCAGTAATTTTTTTTAGATTTATCATTTTCTTTGACAGATGTATTGATTTCTTCCATTGTATCATCTTCCACAACTGAGCTTCTTTCTTCCATCTCTTGTAGTCTGTTGGTTTTGCTCACCTCTGTAGTTCCTGTTTTCTTCCCTAAGTTCTTCTTCTCCATGATTTCCTCCGTTTGTGTTTTTTTTTTTAATTTTTCCAATTCTATCTTCAGATCTTGAACTGTTTTTTTAAATTTCCTTCACCTCTCTGACTATTTTCCTTCACCTGTTTGTTTGAACATTCCTCTGTTTCTTTTATTTCTTTCAGTGATTTAATTATTTCTTCTATGAAGGCCACAAACTGTTTGGCTGCCTCTTCCTGAATTTCTTCATGGATGGCCATAATCTGTTTAACTTTATCTTCCTGGATTTCTTTACGGATGGCCATAATCTGTTTGACTTTGTCTTCCTCTATTTCTTTACTCATATTCTTTGTTTCCTCCATTATCATCTTCATAAGCATTGATGTAAGGTCATTTTCTTGAATTTCACTTATATTAGGGTGTCCAGAGCTACTTGCCCCTGGATAACTGGGTTCTAGAGATGCTGTTTTGCTTTGGCTATTGTTGGTTGTGCTTTTACACTGGCCTCTATCCATCTGGCTGTCTTAGGTGTTGGCTGTTAGTTTCTGGTGCCTGCTGGAATCTTGGGGTGGGGAGAATCCCCTTTGCAGGAAGATTGTTTTTCCTGAAGGAGGCCTCCTCAGCTTTTTGGGTATGATCACTGAATGGCTGGTGCTTTTCAGGAATTGCCACAGCTCACTCAGGTGTATGGACCTGTGTGGTAACTGTGGTCGTTGTTAGTTGGGGGGGGGGCTCTCCTCTCAGTAGGAGAAGTCCTAGAGACACTAGTGTCCTGCCGCTAGGTTTCTTGCTTTGAATTTAGTGAGCTGCTGCTGCTGTTCTTACACTGTGTTTGCTGGGTGCAGCCCTCTTTAAGAACCAGTGAGCCCTGTGATTTGGTCAGTTTAGCTAGGGAGACAGGTTGTGCCTTGCAGCAGTTTCTGGGGATTGATCCTGTGGATCCCCAGCTTCTGTAGGTATTAGGTTGGAGTTCTGTGCCCCAGTACCCAAGCGGTAATCAGTGTTGGTTGAGCACAGCACTCATGGTGGCAGCAGGAGGCTAGAGCCCGAGCCTGTGGGAACTCAGGAACTTTTCCGGGGATTAGCAGGATGTCCTCAGGTCAGACCTGATGTTTCCTCCACTGTGGGGTTTTCTCCCAACAGGAAGACCCTCTCTGTGGTGTTCTCGGGTCTGCAGTTCAGTCTGGGATGGTGAGTAGAACACGCAGGCGCAGCGGAGTGGCTCCAGGCTGGCAACTGTTCGCCTGTAGGAACCTAGGAATTTTTCTCGAGAAATTTTTGTGTGTGTGTGTGTGTGGGGGGGTAGGCTGGGTCCCCTGTGGTTGGACCTGATGTTTCCTTCACCATGTGGTTTCCTCCCAACAGGAAAACCCAGTCTCTGGTGGGTTTGGGGCCCACAATTCTGTCTGGGACAGTGAGTCGGACACATAGGCGGGTCTAATACACATAGGCGGGAAATACACCACGTAATTTCACTGGTTTATTTTTATTTTATGCGTATGGATG
>NW_026596214.1:417530-462453 GCF_907164565.1 Psammomys obesus
ACACCACGTAATTTCACTGGTTTATTTTTATTTTATGCGTATGGATGTTTTGCTTGCATGTATATCTATGGGCCATGTCTGTGCCTGGTACCCACGGAGACCACAAGAAGGTGTTAGATCCCCTAGGAGTACGGTTACAGCAGGTTGCACGCCATCATGCGGGTACTGGTAATAGAACCCAGTTCCTCTAGAAGAGGATCTAGTCCTCTTAACCACTGAGCCCTCTCTTTAGCCCCGACTTTAGAGATATTTATAATAATTTTGTGAGGTAGGAATAATATTAATTTTGTGAATGTAGGCAATTGTAGGCTTTCAAGTCACACAATGAGTATGTTGCTAAACTGTAGTAAGCAGGTACATGAAGCTCCAATGTTGTGCTCCATTTATTGTGGGCCATAGTTTAGATCTAGGATAGATACATAGATACATACATACATACATACATACATACATACATACATACACAGATACACAGATCTAAACTATGCTTCAAATGTTAAAGGCTTGTCCTCTATCTATAGAATAACTGGGAGCTGGGGGAAAGCTTTACAAGGTAGGCCCGAGTTGCAGGAATTTATGTTACTAAGGTGGGTCCTTGCAGGAGATACTAGGACACACTATATATTCTAGGATCTATACTTTCTCTGTCTCTATATTCTATGTTCTATACTTTCTCTGTCTCTTGTAAGCTAGTTATAAGGTATCACCATGGTCAGGAACCTCATAATAGATCCCAAAGCAATCATGGAACCAATCATGGAATGAAACCCCCAAACTGTGAGCCAAAATAAAGTCAGTTTGTTGTTTTTTTTCCCATAAGAAAAAGAGCAATTTTATATAAACCTACTAAAATCTGTACACCTAAAGAAATTAATTGAGAGGGAGGACTCTTGCTTAAATGCTCAATTCCTATCCAGAAAGGCAAAGAGGATGGACATCAGAAGAAGGAGAAAAGAGGGAACAAGTCAGGAGCCTGACACAGAGGACCTCTGAAAGGGTCTGATTTGCAGACTATCAAAGCAGATGCTGAGACTTATGGGCAACCTTTGGGCAGAGTGCAGGGAATCTTAGGAAAGAAGTGGGAAACAGTAAGATCTGGAGAGGACAGAAACTCCACAAGGACAGCAACAGAACCAAAAAAATCTGAGCACAGGGGTCTTTTCTGAGACTGATACTCCAACCAAGGACTATGCATAGAGATAACCTAAGACTCCTGCACAGATGTAGCCCATGGCAGTTCAATATCCAAGTGGGTTCCACTATAATAGGAACAGGGACTGTCTCTGACATGAACTGATTGGCCTGCTCTTTAATTACCTCCCCCTGAAAGGGGAGCAGCTTTACCAGACCACAAAAGAAGACAATGCAGCCACTCCCTATAAGACCTAATTGACTAGGATCAAAAGGAAGGAAAAGAAGACCTCCCCTATCAGTGGACTTGGAGAGGGGCATGCATGCAGAGGGTGGAGGAAGGGAGGGAACCACAGTGGACATGGGAGGGGAGGAGGGAGTGAACCTCAGGGGGGATACAAAGTGAATAAAGTGTAATTAATAAAGAATTAAAATATAAAATAATCAACAATAAGGTTCAGATTATTATTTAGAGACTTTTATGCCCTTTCCCGTTGAATAATAGATAATTCAGAAGATCTGGCTGTGTAACATAGTACAAACTCTATTAAACATGAGTAGGAATCTGATTAGTAAATAAATAATATAAAGTGTTACATTTTTTGTTATATTCTCCTTACCAAAAACAAAATAGTTTTTTGAACTGTTAAAAATAAGTTTGAAGTAGAAGAAACACCAGTAAAATGAGACAAATTATAAATCAATATACTTTTCTATTAAATACTAATAAAACTAGAGAGTTTGCATAGAAGTTAAAACATTTGGCTGCTCTTCCAGAAGACTGGGGTTTAATTTTCAGCACCAAACATAGGGGCTCATGACCATTTGTAATTTCAATTCCAAGAGATTTGACACCTTCTTCTGGCTTCAGAGTACATAGACATATATGCAAGCAAAACACTCATATACATAATAAATTAATTTTAAAATAGAAATACTAAAAAATGGAATTGTTTAAGCTTTAAAAGAAATCTTTTCTCTTAACCAGTTGATAACCCCAGGTATTTGTTATAACACATAAACGTGACTAACATGCTGTACTTCCTCACAATAAGTACCTTAAAGTCTGCCAGTCATATCCACCACTTACTTCATTGTATAGAGCACGCAGAGTATATCAGCTTGTTCCTGTAAGCTTGAGGTCTCCTTCAACTTGGAAACCAGTGACTGGAAGTCCACTTCCCCAGACTGGTCTCTAGGAAGATGTATTTCTACACGAACAGAAGGAACCTTTGAAGTAAGCAATGATAAAAAAAAGCAGGGGGGGTTAGTTAACAGTGCTTAACTAGGTACTCTAGAATGAGTTGTCTTTCCACCTCTAAACCTTTTCCATGAGAATTTCCTAAATGTTCCCAGATGTGGTAGTGCACACCTGTAACCCCAGCATTTTAGAGGCTGAGGCCTCTGAATACCAGGCCATCCTCATCAACGTAGTAAGTTGGAGTCCAGTCTGGGTCACCTGGTACTCCCCCTCAATTTTTTTCCAACGTGTTGATGAAAATCAAAGCCAAATCGGTAAAGCCACCAAGCCCTATGACAGAGCAAAGCAGTTTTCTCAAAGTCTAACACCAAAGCTCTTGCCTGCTTGAAGAGTAAATTAAAGAGACATGCATCTCATTCGATAGTGTTTTGTTTAACACTAGAAACCATTTTGGCTAGTCTGAACACTTCCCTTAAAGATGGCAGATTTTTACACAGAGCCTACAGAAACATGTGCGCAGTCACCTGGTTATCTTGTGGAGATTGAGGTGAGCCAAGCAAGCTGAGCGAAGGCCGAGAAAGCTGAAATAACTTCGTAGGGAGATACATGTGTACATCTGCAAGAAGTTGGCATTCACGGGAAAAGTTAACATAAGCAGGAAAGTAATAAGATACACGGTTGACCTCAGCAATAAGGTGACACATGGGTCAGTTTTTAGAACAAAAGTGATGACATTTTCCTTCACTGATACCAGTAAAAGAAATGTGGATATTTGATAATTTGAAAAATATCCGATTAATTGCCAGGTGACGGGGGTCACAGGCAGGTGGATCTCTGCGAGTTAGAGGCCAGCTTACTCTACAGAGTGAGTTCCAGGACAGCTAGGGCTGTTACACAGAGAAAGGCTGTCTCAAGACAACAAATCCAATTAATCAATGAACATTTTTATATTTTTTATATTTTTTATTTTATTTTTCTTATTAGTTACATTTTGTTAGTTCTGTATCCCAGCTGTATCCCTCATTCCCTCCCCAATCCCACCTTCCCTCCCTCATCTCCTCCCTGCCCCTTTCCAAGTCCACTGATAGGGGAGGACCTCCTCCCCTTTCATATGACTCCGTTTTGTCAGGTATTTTCAGGACTGGCTGCAAAGTCCTCCTCTGTGGCCTAACAGTACTGCTCCTCCCTTGGGAGGTGGGGAGGTCAAAGAGCCAGTCATTGAGTTCCTGTCAGAAATAGTCCTTGTTCCCCTCACTAAGGGAAACCAGTTTGATGTGGAAAGGATAGGAACTCCACAAGGACAAAACATATCTGGGCACAGGGTCTTTTCTGAGATGGACACTCAACCAAAGACCATGAGAGGATAAAATCTAGAACCTCTGCTCGGATGTGACCCATAATAGCTCAGTAATCATTTTTTTTTTTTTTATTTTTGAAAGGGTTTTCGGTAACTGCACCCTCAACCAGACATATGATGTATATTTACTAACATTATCGCCATGACAATGATGCTATCACGATATTATCATATAACAAAACACATAAGAGAATGAACTCAGTTATATCTTACTTTTCCTGGGTTTTCTGGGGTGAATATTTGATTTCTAGAGACTGGAGCTGGATGATCCTATTTAGAGAACCAAAAAACATGTGGGAGCGGATCAACTTTGAGAAGGTCTTAAGATGTTTCATTTACATAGCTGAAATACTTACCATAACCTCTAAAGAGAGAACAGCTTATAATTTTCACCATTTTATCTTTGGTTGTGAGCCTAGCCTTTGATGGCGGAGCCATCTCTCCAGCCTATTTTACCCATTTTATACAGGGCTCATATAAGTGGTCAAGCAAGTAAACTACAGTTCTTGGAATTAAATTCTGGTTTCCTGATTCACAAGTGATAAATGTGACTTAATAAACTTACTAAAGTTCATGTCCTTGCATAAACCCTTTCTATAAGGAGCATAACCAAAGGGTATACTAAGCTTTTCCCTGTTCTCAATTTTAAACAGTTCCCTAGTGCTCACATTTAGTATCTGGTTAGTAATGGTCAATGAGGATTTAGGTAGCAAGAGCATGCGTCTCAATCATTCTCCTCCCCTGTATAATGTAATATTCAATTCGTCCAGGTGTGACCAAGGAGCCTTTCTCTCCCTCCACATGTAGGGACCTTAGAAATAATGAGCAGTCTTAGGAACCATGGCTACTATTCAAACGTACAGAAAATGTCCTCCACTGAAAACATTACTAAAGAAGGTGCTGGTAAGAGAGAGGGCTGTGGCGATGCTGTATACAAAGACTATTATATTCGAGATAACAACCGGGTGCACAGCTACAGCGGGCAGGAAGGGAGATCTAGTCGTAGCTTAAGAACAGAGTCAGTCTCTGTTTCTGTCTCTCCTGTTTTGTACTATTCTAATGATCATGCTTTCTCATTAAACAACAAAATTACCCTCAGAGAAGTAATTTTTCAAAGTGAGAAAGTTCTTCCTCCACATTTGACTTCTGTATTAAAATTGAATATGCTATTTTTTTCCTGTGTCTTGCTGTTTTCCTGGTTGTACCCGACTAATGCCAATATCCATATCAAGACTATATATATACGTCATTGATTTCACATGGATTTGAGTGCCTGCTAAATTCCAGGTGCTGCCCAAGACACAGGGACCAAAGCAGTGAACAAAACCAAGCTCCTGCTCATGGTGTAATCAATGTCCTGCCCCCATCGTGGGTTTCATGCCACCTTGTGTCTGGCACTAGGGAGTAATGGCATTACTCACTCTGTACATGCAGCTCCTTGGCCTTGGTCACCAAGGACATTAAGTCGCAAGTTGTTTGCACAGCAGCTCAGAACCGATCTAGCCCTCCCTTCTGGGAGGTAGTAGAGAGTTTAGCATGGGGAACAGTGCGTGCCAAAAGGTGGCCTAAATAACAAGCAACTTCATCACCACAGAGAGCTGCAAGGTTAGTTGGGGAAGAGGAAGAAACAAAAACGAACATTTTAGTTATTTCAAAACCTACCCCAGCAGTCAGTATGACTGGCTCCTGGGCTTTCTAATGGCATCATGTTTATAGCCTTAGCATTTATTATAGACATTATTTGTCTAGTTTGTCACATAGAAGCAACAGGCATTATGAATATGCTTTTTCACACTATACAGGCCTCGCCAGAAATACTGCTCTATGCCTCTAATGATACATAAAATATAATCCCTTGAATTATGTGATGCTTTAAACATAATTCTTACCAAATTTCATATTTAATTCTTTTTAATGCCAAAAGTAGTATTATATATGCATGTTTGTATTATTTTCAACTACATTATTGGTGAAATATTTTTTACTCATTGTTTCTTTCCATTTCAAATCACCAGCTACTTCAAATGATCAAGGAAGAAATCCTAATAGAAAGGCATAGGCTAACCCAACAATCAGTCACCATAGAGGTATTAATTAGACCAGAAACTGAAGAGGAGTAGAGGGAAAAAAGTGAATCCTAACGAAACAGAAACCTAGATTTATTAAAGAGGAGTGAGGGTGGTACAGTACGAGATTGCTGGAAGCCGGATTGTGTTTTTTTAACAATGAAGCTAAACAATCATTGTATTTGTGTCCAGCCAGCCAGGGCTGTTTACGGCCTCCTTACCATTACTTGTTGCATCATAGCTATTCATCCAGTTGTCAGATTCCAGCTCATCATCATAGTCTTCATCATAATCTTCACTGTACAGCTTACCCTCAGGTCCAGGGTCCATGAAGCTTAGGTGTGTGCAGCAAGATGTTGTCAAAAACTCCGACAATTTACCTGTTTGGATCCTAACAATTATAAGGTACATAGAAAACAGAAAATCAGGGAATATCTTTAAAAAAAAAAAAACACAATTTTAGAAGTGTAGCTCAATTAGTAAAATTCCTGCCTAGCATGAACAAGGATCTCTTCCCAACACCAAAAATTAAACACCTGTACAAATAAGCCACAATTGTCAATAAAAGAATGCTTAGCAACATTTTATGAACGCTAAGAAAAAGATTTTTAAAGCAAGGCCACTAATTAGAGTTCACAGTCCCCTAACAGATTAGTTCTAGTCTCTTCCATTGTTGGGCACTATGTTGAATGTCTGGTAAAAAAAATCCACATTATCTATTACAGAAGTAGATGGAGAATGAAGATAAGTTACACAAATCTATCATACCAGTTTTAAAAGTACCATCAGGGGCTGGAGAGACGGCTAAGTGGTGAAGAGAATGAACTGATCTTCCGGAGAACCTGAGCTCAATTACCAGGATCTTCATGGTGGCTCAGAATTATCTGTCACTCCAGTCTCAAGGGATCTGATACTGTTTTCTGTCCTCTATAGGCATCAGGCATATACTCAGTGCACAGACACACATGCAGACAAAACTCCCATACACACAGAATAAACATAAAAAAGAAATCTCAAAACATTAAACAAAAGCACCATCAAAAGACCATTTTGGACATAAGAGAGAATATTCGAAATTTTTATGCACTGTAATAAATTAAGTTGGACCATACCATTCTCTATGTAATAAGCCAATCACAGAACTCCAAATGAAGTTAGTAGTACTAACTTTCTTTTTTTGTTTTTCTGTTTTCTGAGACAGGGTTTCTCTGTGGAGCCCTGGCTATCCTGGACCTCACTCTGTAGACCAGGCTGCCTCCTAAAGAAGCCCATTTAAGGTGGCTACCAATGGCCAGACCTTGGATAATTTGAAAAATGAAAGAAGTAATGATAGGAACGGGCCATGAAATATTGAATAAAATAAGAATTCAAAGAATATATTAATAATAAACCACAAAATGAAATAATATTTATATATAAGAAGTTCCATTATAGATGTACACAGAGTGATAGAAACACTGTCAAAATAGGCCTTGCTTTACATGTATGTATACAGACAAAAACATTTTAGATGGGTATTTTACAACTAAGTAATAGTCCCTCCAGTCAATGGAAGCCGGTACCATTTGCTCAAAGACTTTTGAGAAAAGGTGCTGGGACTTGGTCTGATGTACTACGTTTACAAATGCTCAATACTGGCCCCTGAGATCCGGTTGCAGTCCAGACAGGTGCATTCTCAAGTACACCAAATGATGTTTTATAAACTTTGCTGGGGAGCAAAGTTGCTGATAGCCAATTACTAGGCAGAATAGAGGTAGGTGGAACTTCCATTCCTGGGCTTGGGGTCTAAGGCAGGTCCTATGAGTCTGGGAGAGGGAGAGGGAGAGAAGAAGAAGATGGAGAGAGAAGACATGGCCTGATGAAGCAGATTCAGCCCAGACAGAACCTATTAATTCACAAGTATCTTGAGGAGTGCCGCTGGGAGGTAGCCAGAATAGCTAAGAAAACTTTTTTATATCATACCTGCCCAGTTATTGTGCTAAAGTGTTTAAATAAATCAGTAGGTCTCCATCTGAATTATTGGGGAGCTATATGGTTCATAGAAAAGCCATTTAGAATAAGTAAATACTCAACAACAAAGATTTGAATACACTTGCAAACAACACTAAATCCAAAATTACATCCATCATTCATAATGATGAGCCAATGTCACGCGCCTCCTGAGAAAGACTGCAGTGAATTCTTATACCTGTGTGCTGTTTAAGCATCTATTTGACTCTAAATTTAACTTTCTGAAATTAAAAGGAGGACTCAAGCATCACTGACAGTTAGCTGTGCTACATCTCCCTGGTTCAGGGTATAAGTCACTTACCTTGCCCCACCAAAATAGCCATCCTGCATTTTTCGCAGTGCGGCCAGGACACTTGAATCCAAGCTGGTTCCACCTTCATCTTTAAAAGGAAAGATTTTAAAAATAAGGTCTGTCATTTTTTCATGGAGCTAAGGGGAAATAGCTCAATTATTTCACACCAACGTTGCACTGGAAATGCCACAAATGAGGCATTCCTTATCTATCACCCTGTGCTTCAGTGATTAATGAGAGAACCAACATCACCACTGAATGGGCAAAAGGTAAAGATTAAGATCTTGAAAGGCATCTCGTTTATCACAAGTACCCAGCACTATTAACCAAAACAACATCAACTATTTTTTTTTCTTTTTTGTTTTTTTTTGAGACAGGATTTCTCTGTGTAGCAGAGTCCTTGGCTGTGCTGGACTTGCTTTGTAGACCAGGCTGTTCTCAACTTCTCAGAGATTCACCTAACAACATCAACTATTTATCAAATGTTTATGACATTTATGAACCAGCCTGACTCTGTCTCAGGCTTGAAATCTATCATACAGTAAAAACAAACTAGGTTACTACCTGTTTATGATTAAATCTCTGTTTCTCAAGGATTGGGCTATGCCCTACCTGTAAGCTTAACTACAAATGGTTCTGCACTGCCTGTTACAGGAAATGGCAACCATGTCTTTGTTTTACTAAGTTGTTATGACCATCTCGCAACCTTGTTTCAAAAGTTGTTAAGACTTCCTGGTTACACTGATTCTGTAACCCCGCATATTTGCCTGCCACCCCCCTCCCCATTTGGAAACCCCTATCCCTGATAAAAATTCTTACCTTACCATGTCCAAGGCTGACCTCTTGAACCCCACCTCAGGGGAGGCAACCCATGCACAGGAAGGAAAAAACTTGTTTTCATTAGTGCTTGCTTTAACTAATTTGGCCTCGATGATTTGGGTCAGTGATCGTTCTCACATCACTGGGATTAACATTACGATAATCATCTCATAGATGGTATCACTCATAATGTTCCTGTGTGTGTGAATGCATGTATGTATATGAATACACATAATATCTTCTAGAAGGTAATAATTATCTGGTTTTATATGAAACTGATGACAGTCTTGTGATTTGCCTTTTCCAATTTGTCCTTTCTAATAGCACGCATGTGGCAAAGGCAGGAGGACCATGAGTTGGAGGTGAGGCTGGCATGTTTCCACAATAGCCCGGGTATAGAGTGAGACTTTGTTTCAAAAATACAAAATAAAATAACAACAAAACCCAAAAAAGCCGGGCATAGTGGGACACTTCTATAATTTCAGTACTTGGGAGACAGAGGCAGGAAAGTCAGGAGTTCAACCAAAGCCAGCCTTCACTATATGTCAAGTGTGAGAACAGTTTCCACTACATGAGACCCAGTCTCAGATGTCAAACAGGGTCAGTGAGGTGGCTTACCAGGTAAAAACACTTGCTGCCAAGGCTGATGACCTGAGTTTGACCCCTGCTACTCACATGATAAGAGGGACAGGCTTAACTTCTGCAAATTGTCCTCTGCCCTCCACACAAGAGCCATTGCATACACACATGCACACATAAAACAAACAAAACAGGAATAAAGACATGAAATAAAACAGCTAGACGTAGTGGCTAATGCCTGTAATCTCAGGCTGGCTCCTCCCCACAGGTGCCTGGACATGTTTCCACCTGTCTGGCCTTTGCTCAGGCTTCTTCTTTAAATTTTAAACCAATAACCCTCAAAACTACTTTTTAATTCTTTGGTCTCTCATGATGATAGTACTATTATGTGTCCTGTCACCAACTAATATCCCCTAAGTACAACTTTTTCATGTCACACCTTACTCAAAAACTTATGAGAGATTCAACTTCTTATATAACTTGTTTGAAATGTCTCTGCTTATTTTCAAAGAAGTCTTCATAATCTGATCCTACCTTACGTTGCCAGTTTTGTCTATCATAGTACTCCAATATGTTGGGGTTGGTCTCTTTACCAGCCTCACATACAGGCTCATCCCTCTCTCCAGGCCTCTCTCATGGCATTCCCCCAACTCAGTGGAGATGTCATTCTTTCCTTCTCCTTAACAATTCCATGGCGGTGGTGGCACACGCCTTTCAATCAGCACTCAGGAGGCAGAGGCAGGTGGACCTCTGAGTTGGAAAACAGCCTGGTCTACAGAGTGAGTTCCAGGACAGCCAGCACCACACAGAAAAACCCAGTTTCAAAACAACAACAGCAACAAAATCCACGGTCAGGAGAGATGACTCAGTGATTAAGGGCACCTGTTGCTCTTGTGGAGGACCTAGGTTCTGTTTCCAAAACCCACATCAGGTGCTTCATAAAACCTGTGTCTCCAGCTCCAAGAAATCTGATGCCCTCTTTTGATCTCTGTAGACAGATGCTCATGCGTGTGCACTCTCATACATTGAAATAAAATCTCTTTGAAATCAAAAAATCAAAAAGCAATTCCAAAAGACTAACTCCCACATCAGCTGAAAATTTTTCTTTGGTACTCTGGTAATTTTCAGTGCTTTTGTACTTCCTAATATACTGTCTTAAATTTGTCTTCTATATTATTATTATTATCTATTAACTTCGCCTTCTAAATTAGGCTGTATATTATCTGAAGACAACTGTGAGAATACATTAGTTATTAAATGGACACTTGTTAATTGTCTCAAGTAAAGAAAAAAAAGACAAAAAGAACAAAGACTACCCTAGTTTCTCAGCTCCAGTTTTTTGAAACCCTATTCAGATGTGACTAAAATTCCTACCAGTCTGTCTGGATTTTGAATGATTCACGATACAGGGTTCTTTTTAACAAGAAGGACTTCTATGTGCTTTGGCAGTGCACACTGACCTTTAGACAAAGAAAGAAAGAAGCAGCCCCAGTATTTTAATCCTCCAGGAACTCAGAGCAATAAAGTCTTCCCCTGTGAGGAAGCACTGCTCCCTGTCCCCAATACAAAGCAAAGCCTTTGCACGTTACCCTCCCTAGAGCTTACTGCTTCAGTAAGACAGGCTTTGGAAAGAGAACTTGCGAGCTTACCTATAAAGCATGATGATCCGCTAGAATAAAACCGATGCAGGATATGGTAGTGCTATCCTTAAAAAATGTAGAATATGGTTTTTGGAAAACTAACTCAGAAATCAATTATCTAAAGCTATTCTCTGCTCCATTTTTAGATTATAGCTCTAAACCATTTGAATTATTCTTATGCATCCATTTGTTTCATACTTACTGTGTCTCTGGGAGACCAAAGAATTAAAAATTAGTTTTTTGAGTTATTTTTTTAAAGTTTAAAGCACAAGCCTGAGCAAAGGCCAGATAGGTGGAGACATGTCCAGCCACCTGTGGGGAGGAACCAGCCTTACTGCATTACTTTCCTGCACACTAGACATACAGTTGCTAGGAAACTGGCCCAGATTGCCCCTCTCCCCAAGGACAGCCAAACAATGGAAGCCAGACCATTAATGGTTTGGGCGCCTTCCTATAGCCAATCAATTCAAAATGCAGCATCCCCTTTTGTGTTTCAACCAATAGATGCTTGGCAGGCAGGAATTCCTCTGGTTTGGGGGTGCAGGGAAAGACTGGAATCCTTAAATTAACCACCTAACCAGAGCATGAGCCTCTCTGCTCTCAACTGCTCCATCGGTGAGGGTATGGGCACAAGCTATAGCCCATATGACCAAGAGGGTTCCCTAGTAATGGGAACAGAGCCTGACTCTGACATGAACTCAGGGGCTGCCTCTTTGATAACCTCTCCCTGATGGTGGAGCAGCCTTACCAGGCCACAGAGGAAGACAATGCAGACAGTCCTGATGAGACCTGATAGGCTAGGGTCAGAAGGAAGGGGAGGAGGAGCTCCCCTATCATTGGACTGGGGGAGAGGCATAGGAGAAGAAGAGGGAGGAAGGGTAAGATTTGGAGGGACGAGGGAGAGGGCTACAGCTGGGATACAAAGTGAATAAACTGTAATTAATCTAAAAAATAAATAAAATTTAAAAAGATCCTCATGGGGGTCAAGATGGCGGTGCCGGGAGAGCACTGTGTCTGAGAAGCAGGACAGAACTCTCCGTGCAGCGACCAGGAGACTGAACTCTGGGTCCTAAAACTACAGAGATCGTGTTTCCCAGGTGAGGGGAGGCTCCCACGGCTTGGGAATCAGTCTGGTCCACTCTCGGGCCGCCCAGCCAGAACCCGGAAGAGATCCCGGGTAACTCGGGCATTGGGTCTCCAGGCTGGTGCCGCTAGCCTGCTTGTCCCGATCACTTTCCCAGGCTGATCGGTGGGCACAAGGGTGCCAGAGACTGTGAGTCCCAGTTGCAAGAAAACCCCACGGGGAAAGAAAGTTGCAAGTCTGATCACGGGTCACCCAGTCTTTCCCTGGAAGGTCTCGCTGACCGCGGGTACCCGCCGCCATCACAACTGAGCTCCCACTGCACAGAGATCAGCTGCGCACCCAGCTCACCAGGACAGACAAGCTACATGCCCCAGTGCAACAGAGACTGGGAAACCCTGTCTGGAGAGGGCCCCACAGGGAAGGAAGAAATAGGGCTGCTTGGGCCACCTGAGCGGCTGCTGGCCTAGCTCACCGGTACAGACGAGCTGCGTGCCCCAGTGCAACAGAGACTGGGAATTCCTGTCCAGAGAGGGCCTCACAGGGAAGGAAGAAACCGTGCTGCTTGGGTCACCTATGCTTTGCCTGGGGAAAATCTTGCAGACCGCAGACCGCAGACCGCAGACAGGTGAGTACGCCTAACCATCACGGATCTGGGCCCAAGCAGGGAGCACAGAGTTATTGGGAACCCAGCTCCCTCAGACAGGGAGGGCTCACGTGCCACCAGCCCAGAGACCTCCTTTGTACCAACTACTCCTTACAGACAAAACTGTGTGCTCCAAGACACCAGAGTCTTGGAGTCACTGTCTGGAAAAACCCTCACAAGGAACAAGGAACGAAGCAAAGGGGATAAACTTAGGCAACCCAGTATATCCCCGGAAAAGGTCCCACAGACTAGCCCAACCCAGGGAACTGCTGTACCCCAGATAGCCTGCTGTTACCAGGAGAGCAGTACTCACACGCCACAGATTACACCTTGAATACTGGGGCACCGAGCCCCAATCTCAGACCTACAAAAGACCGGGAACTCTGAGATCAACCCCCAGATATTGCTCCACGGGGCAACCAGTTATACCTAACAAAACTGACCAAACCACGGGATACACAGATTACAGCAGCTGATCACTAAATTTACAGCAAGAAACCCAGAAGAAGAGCAGCTGTCTCCAGGACTTCTGCCAGTGAGAGCAGAACCCTCTCGACTAATAAGGACCACAGTTACCACCCAGGCCTCTATGCCTGAGGTGAGCAGCGGCAACTCCTGAAAAACACCGGCCATCCAGTGACTATATCCAAAAAGCTGAGAAGGCTTCCTTCAGGAAAAAAAACATCTTCTTGCCAAAGGGATTCTCTCCACCACAGGAGTCCAGGAACAACCAGAAACTAACTTGAAACACCTAAGATAGCCCAATGGGTAGAGGACAGCGTAAAAGTTCAACCAACAAAAGCCAGAGCAATATGGCATCTCCGGAACCCAGTTATCCAGGGGCAAATAGCCCTAGACACCCCAACATAATTTAAATTCAAGAAGATGACCTAACATCTATGCTCATGAAGAGGATAACAGAGGAAACAAATAAAATACGAAAAGAAATAGAGGAAGCTGCAGCCAAACAGTTTGTGGCCTTTAGAGAGGAAATGCTTAAATCACTGAATGAAATAAAAGAAACAGAGGATTGTTCAAACAAACGGCGGAAGGAATTGATGGAAAATAATGAAAATACAATCAGACAGGTGAAGGAAAGCAACAAAATGGCTCAAGATCTGAAGATAGAATTGGAAAAATTAAAAAAAAACACAAATGGAAGAAATTGTGGAGAGAAAGAACTTAGGGAAGAAAGCAGGAACTACAGAGGTTAGCATAACCAATAGGCTACAAGAAATGGAAGAAAGAATCTCAGATGTGGAAGATACAATGGAAGAAACAGATGTATCTGTCAAAGAAAATGTTAAATCTAAAAAATTCCTGACACAGACCTTCCAAGAAATTCAAGACAACATAAAAAGACAAAACCTAAGAATAATAGGAAAAGAGGAAAAAGAAGATTCCCTGCACCAAGGCCCAGAAAATATTTTTAACAAAATCATTGAAGAAAATTTCCCCAACTTAAAGGAGAGGCCAATAAGAATACAGGAGGTCTACAGAACACCCAACAAATTTGACCAGAAAAGAAAATCCTCCCGCCACATAATAATCAAAACGGTAAGTATACAGAACAAAGAAAAAGCACTAAAAGCTGCAAGAGAAAAAGGCCAAGTAACATATGATGGCAAATCCATTAGAATCACACCTGACTTTTCAACAAAGACTATGAAAGCAAGAAGGGCCTGGACGAATATCATGCAGACCCTAAGAGAACACATATGTCAGCCCAGGCTACTATACCCAGCAAAACTCCCAGTCCTCATAGACGGAGAAAACAAGATATTCAATGACAAAAACAAATTTCAACAATACCTACACACAAATCCAGCATTACAGTAGACACTGGAGGGGAAAATACAACCCAAGAAAATTAGCTTCTGACAAGAAAACACAGGAAATAATTAACCTTACTACAGTAAAACAAAAGTAACCAAGCACACAACATTATGACCACAGCCAACATCAATATCAAAGGATCTAACAGCCACTGGTCATTAATCTCTCTCAACATCAATGGACTCAACTCTCCAGTAAAAAGACACAGATTAACAGAATGGATACGTAAACAAAAACCCAGCAATCTGTTGAATACAAGAAACACACCTAAGTCACAAAAATAGACATTACCTGAGGGTAAAGGGATGGAAGACAGCTTTCCAAGCAAATGGACCCAAGAAACAAGCAGGAGTAGCCATTCTAATATCTGATAAAATAGACTTTCAACCAAAATTAATCAAAAGAGATGGGGAAGGACACTTCATACTCATCCAGGGAAAATTCCACCAAGAAGACATCACAATTCTGAACATCTATGCCCCAAATACAAGGGCACCCACATTTGTGAAAGAAACATTCATAAAAATTAAACCACACATAGATCCCCACACACTAATAGTGGGAGACTTCAACATCCCACTCTCAACAAAGGACAGGTCAACTAAACAGCAATTAAACAAAGAAACAATATCTCTAATAGAGATCATGAATCAAATGGACCTAACAGACATTTACAGAACTTTACACCCAAACACAAAAGAATTTACATTCTTCTCAGCACCTCATGGAACCTTCTCCAAAATAGACCATATAGTTGGTCACAAAGCAAGCCTCAACAGATACAAGAAGATTGAAATAATCCCTTGTATCCTGTCTGATTATCATGGAATAAAGCTGGACCTTAATAACAACAGAAATAACAAAAAGCCTACACACACATGGAAACTAAACAATTTGCTACTAAATGACAGCTGTGTCAGGGAAGAAATAAAGAAATTAAATTCTTCCTAGAACTCAATGAAAACAAATACACAACATACCTAAACCTGTGGGACACAATGAAAGCAGTGCTAAGAGGAAAGTTCATTGCACTAAGCGCCTGCAAGAAGAAATTCGAGACAGCTCATTCAAGCAACTTAATGGCTCACTTAAAAACCCTAAAAAAAGAAGAAGCAGACACACCAAAAAGGAGTAGACGGCTAGAAATAATCAAACTCAGGGCTGAAATCAATCAATTAGAAACAAATAAAACAATTCAAAGAATCAATGAAACCAAGAGCTGGTTCTTTGAGAAGATCAACAAGATAGACAAACCCTTAACCAAGCTAACTAAAAGGCAGAGAAACACCATCCAAATCAACAAAATCAGAAATGAAAAGGGAAACATAACTACAGACACTGAGGAAATCCAAACACTCATTAGGACTTACTTCAAAAGTCTATAGTCAACAAAATTTGAAAATCTAAATGAAATGGACAACTTTCTTGATCGATTCCACTTACCAAAGCTAAATCAGGATCAGGTAAATGAATTAAATAGTCCTATGTCCCCCAAGGAAATAGAAGCAGTCATCGAAAGTCTCCCATCCAAAAAAAGCCCAGGACCTGATGGTTTCGGTGCAGAATTCTACCAGACATTCAAGAAAGAGCTAACACCAGTTCTATTCAAACTATTCCACAAAATACAAACATAAGGAACATTACCAAACTCATTCTATGAAGCCACAGTCTCCTTGGTACCTAAACCTCACAAAGACCCAAAAAAGAATGAGAACTTCAGGCCAATCCCCCTTATGAAAATTGATGCAAAAATACTCAGCAAAATACTCGCAAACCCGAATACAAGAACACATCAAAGATATCATCGACCATGACCAAGTAAGTAGGCTTCATCCCAGGCATACAGGGGTGGTTCAATATATGGAAATCCATCAATGTGATCCACCATATTAACAAACTGAACGAAAAAAAAACCACATGATAATCTCCCTAGATGCTGAAAAACATTTGACAAAATCCAACATCCATTCATGATTAAATATTGGAGAGATCAGGGATACAAGGCACATCTCTAAACATAGTAAAAGCGATATACAGCAAGCTTATAGCCAACATCAAACTGAACAGAGAAAAACTTAAATCAATCCCACTGAAATCAGGGACAAGACAAGGCTGCCCACTCTAGATATCTCTTCAACATAGTTCTGGAAGTCCTTGTTAGAGCAACAAGAAAGTTGAAGGAGATCAAGGGGATACAAATTGGAAAGGAAGAAGTAAAATTATCACTATTTGCAGATGATATGATAGTATAAGTGAGTCACCCCAAAAATACTACCAGGGAACTCCTAGAGCTGATAAACACCTTCAGCAAAGTGGCCGGATACAAAATTAACTCAAAAAAAGCAGTAGCCCTCCTGTATACAAAAGTCAAAAGGGCTGAGAAAGAAATTAGGGACACAACACCCTTCACAATAGCCACAAATGACATAAGGTACCTTGGAGTAACCCTAATCAAGGAAGTCAAAGACTTGTATGAAAAAAATTTCAAGTCTCTGAAGAAAGAATTAGAAGAAGATATCAGAAGATGGAAAGATCTCCCGTGCTCATGGCTTGGCAGGATTAACATAGTAAAAATGGCCATCTTACCAAAAGCAATCAACAGATTCAATGCAATTCCCAACAAATTACCAACACAATTCTTTACAGACCTGGAAAGAAAATTCTCAACTTCATATGGAATAATAAGAAACCCAGAATTGCTAAAACAATCCTCTACAATAAAAGATCTTCTGGAGGTATCTCCATCCCTGATCTTAAGTTGTACTATAAAGAGGGGCAGAGCCAAGATGGCGACTAGCACACACAGTTTCTGAGCTATGGAAGTGCTGATCATCCGAGTTGGTGAGTGGAAGGACCTCTAACCCAGGAAAACAACGGTGAGGCTTCCTAAACAACAGGGAGCATAGCAGGAGGCGAAAACTTTGGTCTCAGGTCACCCGGAGACTTTTTTGGGGACGACGTAACTGCCTGGCGTCTGAAGAGGCTGAGGCAGAGCTCCAAGCCCTTTAGCGGTAAGTGCCAGCAGTACCCGTCTCAGAGTCCCAGATCCGCGCGGTGGCTGCATCATTCTCCCAGGGCCCAAGTCTGCTAGACGCCATACTAGCTCCACAGGATCGCGATAACTGATGGTATGGCCCGCCCAATCCCACAGTGACAGAGAATACGCTATATACTCACCAAAACTAGGCAGAAACGCCACACTAGCTAGGCACACCAGGTGCTGGGAGAGCACAGTGAAGAGACCCCAGGACTTCCCAGAAAGCATCTGGACTAGCAACCCAGTCTGCAGTTACAGCGGGACTTTCTAATCTGGTGGCGGAGCAGCACTGAGCTGGCGGGGCACATCAGCCCTCCAGTTTAAGACTAACCAGGGCCAAACCAGAGAACAGAAAGCTTGGTTACCCCGATCCCTACTGACGTGACCACCTTGAAATCTCCAGCTGCAGCAATACCTCATAACCTGGCAGTGACAGCAGCACGGAGCTGGCGGAGCACATCAAAGAAGCAGGGCCAAACCAGAGAGCAGAGAGCCTGGATACCCTGATCTCTGCCAAGTGACCTGCCTGTAAGTGAGTGCACCCTTCAGAATCTGCAGATCCCCAGATCCTGGGTCCTTCTAAAACAGAAGCCAGGCATCGAACCCCCTCCCATGCATATACCCACTTTGGGAAACAGAGGGGCACTTGGGACATTGAAGTTCCTGCTCTGTGGGTCTAATTGAGGAGTTAAGGCAGTTAATGCCAGAAATTGTGCTGCGATCATCACTAGCGCCTGCGACATATGCAGTGCAAAGCCTCTCCCACACACTCAAGGGTTCAACATTAGCCATCACTCTGTCCCTTGAGATACAGTCCACCTACATCTACACACACACACACACACACACACACACACTTGCATTTGCCCTGTCTGCACCTGCGTACTTTTCTCCCACAGGTACAGCTAGTCCTCAGCACATGCTAAGGACACAGGACCTCTCTCAGCTTGCTGGAGAACTCTCCAGACGCCAGAGAGAGACAGTACCAGTCTGATCTGCAGAATCCAAAAACAAACAGGGAAGGTTTCAGATAAGCCAATGGCCAGGGGTAGGCGAAAGAACACTACCAACATAAATCAGGACATCATGGCTTCACCAGCAAACCCCAAAATCGATGGATATTCCAATTCATCAGAAGCACAGGAAAATGACCTTAAAGCCATGCTTACCCAATTATTTGAGGCTCATAAGGAGGAGATGAACAAATCTTTCAAAGAGTTGGCCAGTCAATTGGAGGTAAAGAAAGAAGAAATAGACAAAAGCCTTAAAGAAACACAGGCAAACATAGCCAAACAAATAGAGACACAAGTAGAGATAAAATTAGTGGCATATAAAAAGGAAATGAACAAGGAAATAGAGACCATCGTAGAGAGACAGGAATCCAAATTCAAACAGGTGAAAGAAATGGTGCAAGGCATGAAAACAGAATTAGAATCAATAAAGAAAACACAAAATGAGAAAACCCTTGAGCTGGAGAACTTGGAGAAAAGAGCAGGAACCACAAAAGTAAGCATCACCAACAGAATACAAGAGATGGAAGAGAGAATCTCTGGAGCTGAAGACACACTTGCAGAAATTGATACTTTTCTCAAAGAAAAAGTAAAATCAGAAAAGTTCCAATCACAAAATATTCAAGAAATCAAGGATGCTATGAAAAGACAAAATCTAAGAATAATTGGAATTGATGAAAAAGAAGACTCCAGGCTCCAAGGTCCAGAAAATATTTTCAAGAAAATCATAGAAGAAAATTTTCCCAACTTAAAGAAAGAGATGTTTATAAATATACAAGAAGCCTACAGAACTCCAAATAGACTAGACCAGAAAAGAAACACATCACATCACATCGTAGTCAAAACACTAAATCTACAGAACAAAGAAAAGATATTAAAAGCAGCCAGGGAAAAAGGCCAAGTAACATATGAAGGTAGACCTATCAGAATCACACCGGACTTCTCATCAGAAACTATGAAAGCCAGAAGGGCCTGGGCAAGTATCATGGAGACTCTAAGAGATCACAAATGTCAACCCAGACTACTATACCCTGCAAAGCTTTCAATCAACATAGATGGAGAAAAAATATTCCATGACAAAACTAAATTTACACAATATCTACACAGTAAACCAACCCTACAGAAGATACTAGAAGGAAAACTACAATCCAATGAAAACAACTTCACCCAAGAAAACAGGGCATACAGATAATATCCCAACAAAAATGAAAGGAAAACAAGCAATGAAACAGGGTAAGATCACCGACTCCATTACAAAAGGAACTAACATGCATTGGTCACTACTATCTATCAATATCAATGAAGTCAACTCACCAATAAAAAGACACAGGCTAACAGAATGGTTGTGGAAACAGGATCCAACATTCTGTTGCATCCAAGAAACACACCTATGCAACAAAGATAAACACCACCTCAGGGTAAAGGGCTGGAAAAATGTTTTTTCAAGCAAATGGTTCCAGAAAACAAGCTGGAGTAGCCATCCTAATATCTAATTAAATAGACTTTCATCCAAAGTTAATCAAAAAAGATAAGGAGGGCCACTATATTCTCATCAAAAGAAAAAAATCCACCAAGAGGACATCACAATCTTGAATATCTATGCCCCAAATACAAGAGCACCTACATTCATAAATGAAACATTATTAAAGCTTAAATCACACATTGATCCTAATACCTTAATAGTGGGAGACTTCAACACCCCACTCTCATCAAGGGACAGATCAACCAGACAGACACCAAACAGGGAAATAAAAGCACTCACAGAATCCCTAAATCAAACGGACCTAATAGACATCTACAGATCTTTTCATCCAAACCAAAAGAGTATACCTTCTTTTCAGTACCGCATGGAACCTTCTCCAAAATAGACCATATAGTTGGTCACAAAGCAATCCTCAACAGATACAAAAGGATTGAAATAATCCCTTGTATACTATCTGACCACCATAAACTAAAGCTGGACATCAACAACAACAGAAACAGAAAAAGCCGACACGCACATGGAAACTGAACAACTTACTACTCAATGACAGCTGGGTCAAGGAAGAAAAAAAGAAATTAAAGACTTCCTAGAATTCAATGAAAATGAAGACACAACATACCCAAATTCATGGGACACATTGAAAGCAGTGCTCAGAGGTAAATTCATAGCACTAAGTGCCTGCAATAAGAAATTCGTAACATCACATACAAACAACTTAATGGCCCAACTGAAAACCCTAGAAAAAAAAAGAAGCAGATACACCCAAGAGGAGCAGACGGCTGGAAATAATCAAACTCAGGGCTGAAATCAATCAATTAGAAACAAATAAAATTATTCAAAGAATCAATGAAACAAAAAGCTGGTTCTTTGAAAAAATCAACAAGATAGACAAACCCTTAGCCAAACTAACTAAAAAGCAGGGAGAAACTATCCAAATCAGCAAAATCAGAAATGAAAATGGAGACATAACTACAGACAATGTGGAAATCCAAACAATTATTAGCTCATAATACAAAAGTCTATATGCCACAAAATTTGAAAATCTAAATGAAATGGATAATTTCCTTGACAGATTCCATCTACCAAAATTAAGCCAAGATCAGGTAGAAAGAATGAATAGCCCGATATCTCCCAAGGAAATTGAAGCAGTCATTAACAGTCCCACCTCCAAAAAAAGCCCTGGACCAGATGGCTTCAGCGCAGAATTCTACAAGACCTTCAAAGAAGTGCTAACACCAATTCTCCTCAAACTCTTCCACAAAATAGAAACAGAAGGAACACTACCAAACTCATTATATGAAGCCACAGTCACCTTGATACCTAAACCACACAAAGATCCAACAAAAAAAGAGAACTTCAGACCTATCTCTCTTATGAACATTGCTGCAAAAATTCTCAATAAAATACTTTCAAACCGAATCCAAGAACACATCAAAGATATCATCCACCATGACCAAGTAGGCTTCATCCCAGGAATGCAAGGGTGGTTCAACATACATAAATCCATCAATATAATCCACCACATAAACAAAATGAAGGAGAAAAACCACATGATCATCTCTTTAGATGCTGAAAAAGCATTTGACAAAGTCCAACACCCATTCATGTTTAAAGTCTTGGAGAGATCAGGGATACAAGGCACATATCTAAACATAGTAAAGGCAATATACAGCAAGCCTATAGCCAACATCAAACTCAATGGAGAGAAACTTAAAGCAATCCCACTGAAATCAGGGACAAGACAAGGCTGCCCACTGTCTCCATATCTCTTCAACATAGCACTTGAAGTCCTAGCCAGAGCAATAAGACAACTAAAGGAGATCAAGGGGTTACAAATCGGAAAGGAAGAAGTCAAAGTGTCACTATTCGCAGATGATATGATAGTATACATGAGCGACCCAAAAAATTCAACCATAGAACTCCTTCAGCTGATAAACACCTTCAGCAAAGTGGCAGGATACAAAATCAACTCAAAAAAATCAGAAGCCCTCCTGTACACCAAAGACAAAAAAGCTGAGAAAGAAATTAGGGAAACAACACCCTTCACAATAGCCACTAATAACTTAAAGTACCTTGGTGTGACTCTAACCAAGCAAGTGAAAGACCTGTTTGAGAAAAACTTCAAGTCTCTTTAGAAAGAAATTGAAGAAGATCTCAGAAGATGGAAAGACCTCCTGTGCTCATAGATTGGTAGGATTAACATTGTGAAAATGGCCATCCTGCCAAAAGCAATCTACAGATTCGATGCAATTCCCATCAAAATACCAACTCAATTCTTTACAGACCTTGAAAAAAAGATTCTCAGCTTCATATGGAGAAACAAAAAACCCAGATTCTCCAAAACAATCCTGTACAACAACAGATCATCTGGAGGTATCTCCATCCCCGGTCTCAAGTTGTACTACAGAGAAATAGTAATAAAAACTGCATGGTATTGGCATAGAAACAGAAAGGAGGATCAATGGAACCGCATAGAAGACCCAGAAATAAACCCACACACCTATGAATACTCGATTTTTGACAAAGAAGCCAAAACCATTCAATGGAAAAAAAGACAGCATCTTCAACAAATGGTGCTGGTCCAACTGGATGTCCACATGCAGAAAAATGAAAATAGATCTCTATTTATCATCCTGCACAAAACTAAAGTCCAAGTGGATCAAAGGCCTCAACATAAAACCAGATACTCTAAATCTGTTAGAATAAAAAGTGGGGAACAGCCTAGAACTGATTGGCACAGGAGACAACTTCCTGAACAGAACACCAACAGCACAGGCTCTAAGAGCAACAATCAATATATGGGACCTCATGAAACTGAAAAGCTTCTGTAAAGCAAAGGACACTGTCATCAAAACAAAACGACTGCCTATAGATTGGGAAAGAATCATCACCAACCCTTTATCTGACAGAGGACTAACATCCAGTATATACAAAGAACTAAAGAAGCTGAAAAGCAGCAAACCAAGTAATCCAATTAAAAAAATGGGGAACAGAGCTAAAGAGAGAATTCTCGACAGAGGAATATCGAATGGCAGCGAAAGACTTAAAGAAATGCTCATCCTCATTAGCCATCAGGGAAATGTAAATCAAAACCTGAGATATCACCTTACACCCATTAGAATGGCCAAGATCAAAAACTCAAGTGACAACACATGCTGGAGAGGTTGTGGAGAAAGGGGAACCCTCCTCCACTGCTGGTGGGAATGTAAACTGGTACAACCACTCTGGAAATCTATCTGGCGCTTTTTAAGACAATTAGGAATAGTGCTTCCTCAAGACCCAGCTATACCACTGCTAGGTATATACCCAAAGTTTGCTCAAGTACACAAAAGGGATATTTGCTCAACCATGTTTATAACAGCTTTATTTGTAATAGCCAGAACCTGGATACAACCCAGATGTCCATCAACGGAGGAATGGGTACAGAAATTGTAGTATTTTTACACAATGGAATACTACTCAGCAATCAAAAAGGAGGAAATCATGAAATTTGCAGGCAAATGTTGGGATCTAGAAAAGATCATTCTGAGTGAAGTATCCCAGAAGGAGAAAGACAAACTTGGTATATACTCGCTTATATAGACCTACACGATATGATAAACATAATGAAATCTACACTCCTAAAGAAGATAATCAAGAAAGTGGATATAGGTGAAGATGATCAATCCTCATTTAGAAAGACGAATGGGATGTGCATTGAATGTATGACAGGAGTCTACCGCAAAAGGCATCTGAAAGGCTCTACCTAACAGTGTTTCAAAGCAGACACTAATACTCATAACCAAACCATGGCAGAGTAGAGGGAATCATATGAAAGAAGGGGAGTTAGTATGATATGGAAAGGATAGGAGCTCTACAAGTACCAACTATCCGGGCACAGGGTCATTTCTGAGACTGACACTCAACCAAGGACCATCTATGGATATAACATAGAACTTCTGCTCGGGTGTGGCCCGTGGTAGCTCATTAACCAAGTAGTTTTCCAAAGTAAGGGGAACAAGGACTATTTCTAACAGGATCTCAAGGGCAGGCTCTTTGACCTCCCCCACCAGGGGAGGAGCAGTCCTGTTAGGCCACAGAGGAGGACTTTGCAGCCAGCCTTGAAGATACCTGATAAAACAGGGTCAAATGAAAGGGGAGGAGGTCCTCCCCTATCAATGGACTTGGAAAGGGGCAGGGAGGAGACCAGGGAGGGAGTTGGGGAGGTGGAGGGAATGAGGGAGCGGGATACAGCTGGGACACAGAGTTAACAAATTGTAACTAAAAAGAAAAATAAAAATTTAAAAAATTAAAAAAAGAATGTATAACAATGTTCTAGTTACATTAGCATTTGGATGGTGTTTTTATGGTAATTTCTACGGCCAATCCTAATTATCAGGAGTTAAATTCATTAAAAAATAATATTTTTCTAGTTAAAAAAAAAGTTGTACTATAGAGCAACAGTTTCAAAAACTGCATGGTACTGGCATAGAAACAGAATGGTGGATCAATGGACCCGAACAGAGGACCCAGAAATAAACCCACACACTTATGGACACCTGAACTTTGACAAAGATGCCAAAACCATACAATGGAAAAAAGATAGCATCTTCAACAAATGGTGCTGGTCCAACTGGATGTCTACATGAAGAAAAATGAAAATAGATCCATACTTATCACCCTGCACAAAACTGAAGTCCAAGTGGATCAAAGACCTCAACATAAAACCAGACACATTAAATCGGCTAGAAAAAAAAGGGGGGAATACCCTAGAACTCATTGGTACAGGAGAAAACTTCCTGAACAGAACACCAACAGCACAGTCTCTAAGAGCAACAATCAATAAATGGGACCTCATGAAACTGAAAAGCTTCTGTGAAGCAAGGGACACCATCATCAAAACAAAGCGACTGCCTACAAATTGGGAAAAAATCATCACCAACCCTTTATGTGACAGAGGATTCATATCCAGTATATATAAAGAACTAAAGAAGCTGAAAAGCAATAAACCAAGTAATCCACTTAAAAAATGGGGAACAGAGCTAAAGAGAGAATTCTCGACAGAGGAATATCGAATGGCAGAGAAACACTTAAAGAAATGCTCAACCTCATTAGCCATTAGGGAAATGCAAATCAAAACAACCCTGAGATTTCACCTTTCACCCATCAGAATGGCCAAGATCAAAAACTCAAGTGACAACACATGCTGGAGAGGTTGTGGAGAAAGGGGAACCCTTCTCCACTGCTGGTGGGAATGTAAACTTGTACAACCACTCTGGAATCAATCTGGCGCTTTCTCAGACAACTAGGAATAGCGCTTCCTCAAGATCCAGCCATACTACTCCTAGGCATATATCCAAAAGAGGCTCAAGTACACAAAAAGGACATTTGCTCAACCATGTTTGTAGCAGCTTTATTTGTAATAGCCAGAACCTGGAAACAACCCAGATGCCCCTCAACTGAAGAATGGATGCAGAAATTGTGGTACATCTATACAATGGAGTATTACTCAGCAATGAAAAATAAGGAAATCATGAAATTTGCAAGTAAATTGTGGGACCTGGAAAGGATCATCCTGAGTGAGTTGTCCCAGAAGCAAAAAGACACGCATGGTATATACTCACTCATATAAATATACAATATAGAATAAACCCACTAAAATCTGTACATCTAAACAAACTAAGCAAAAGAGAGGACCCTAACTAAAATGTTCAATCCCCATCCTGAAAGGCAAAGAGGATGGACATCAGAAGAAAAAGAAAATAGGAAACAACCTAGGAACCTGCTACAGAGGGCCTCTGAAAGCCAGAAGAAAACAGGAAACGACCTTGAAACCTGCCACAGAGGGCCTCTGAAAGCTTCTGCAGTATAGACTGTCAAAGCAGATGCTGAGCCTGATGGCCAACTGATGGGCAGAGTGAATGGAATTCTATGTAAGAAGTGGGAAATAGTAAGAGCTGGAGGGGATGGGAACTCCACAAGGAGAACAACAGAACAAGATAATTTGAACACAGGGAACTTCCCAGAAAATCATACTCCAACCAAGGACTATTCGTGGAGATGACCTGGAACCCCTGCACAGGTGTAGCCCTTGGCAGTTCAGTGTCCAAGTGGGTTACATAGTAATGGGAAGAGGGACTGCCTCTGACATAATCTGATTGGCCTGCTCATTGATCACCTCCCCCTGAGGGGGGAGCAGCCTTACCAGGCCACAGTAGAGGACAATGCAGCCACTTTTGATGAGAACTGATAGACTAAGATCAGAAAGAAGAGGAGAACCTCTCCTATCAGTGGACTCGGGGAGTGGCATGCATGCAGAAAGGGGACGGAGGGTGGAATCAGGAGGGGAGGAGGGAGGGGCTTATGGGGGGATACAAAATGAATAAAGTGTAATTAATAAAAAATTTAAAAAAAGAAACTAAGCAAGAGAGAGGACCCTAACTAAAACGCTCAATCCCCATCTTGAAAGGCAAAGAGGATGGACATCAGAAGAAGAAGTAAGCAGGAAACAACCTAGGAACCTGCTACAGAGGGCCTCTGAAAGCCAGAAGAAGAAAACAAGAAACAAACTAGGAACCTGCCATAGAGGGCCTCTGAAAGCCTCTGCCCTGCAGACTATCAAAGCAGATGCTTGAGCCTGATGGCCAACTGTCGGGCAGAGTGAATGGAATTTTATGTAAGAAGTGGGAAATAGTAAGAGCTGGAGAGGACAGGAACTCCACAAGGAGAGCAACAGAACAAGAAAATTTGAACACAAGGAACTTCCCAGAGAGTCATACTCCAACCAAGGACTATTCATGGAGATAACCTAGAACCCCTGCACAGATGTAGCCCATGGCAGTTCAGTGTCCAAGTGGTTTACATAGTAATGGGAAGAGGGACTGCCTCTTACATAATCTGATTGTCCTGCTCTTTGATCACCTCCCCCTGAGGGGGGAGCAGCCTTACCAGGCCACAGAAGAGGACAATGCAGCCACTTTTGATGAGAACTGATAGACTAAGATCAGAAAGGAGAGGAGAATCTCCCCTATCAGTGGACTTGAGGAGGGGCATGCATGCAGAAAGGGGAGAGAGAGTGGGATCGGGAGGGGAGGAGGGAGGGGCTTATGGGGGATGCAAAATGAATAAAGTGTAATTAATAAAAAATTAAAAAAATAAAGTGGAGAAGCAATTAAAAAAAAGATCCTCATGTGTTTTGCAATGGACTCAACTCCTGGTGGTCTTTTAGGGTCTTGCAAATCGGGCACAACATCTTCACCTCCTAAAACAGAAGCTTAAATAGCACAGAAACCATGTCCACCTATTGCCTGCTGTGGGTCCAGAGCATAGAAAACCGTCTGGCACAGAAGGTAATCTGTTGCGTATTGCTGAAAGGAGAGTTGTAAGAAGTAGCTCTGCGGCGGGATGCTGAAGTACTATACATATGACTTATTTCAAAAGCACACTCAATTCCTGCTTCATTCAGCCCTTACCAAGCATGCTGTGTGAGATGGGGAAAGTGATGGTGGGCTGGCCTGTCATCCTCCAGCGGCTACAGAGGTAGGAGAGATAAGTTCTGAGTATTTCTACTATCATCTGGTTGTCCAGAGCCAAGTAAAACCATTGCTGGTCTACAAACTGAGAAAAGAAAAAAAACAATCATTCAATTTTGCTCTCACAAATATCAAATAGTATTTGCCAATGTGCACTTAGTCGTAAGGCATGCATGTCACAGAGAAAGCAGGACTCTCAAATTTAATGCTTAATAATTCCCAAAGTTTGTGGTGGTCAATGATTCACATAAAGATAGTTTTGGGTATTTTTAAAGTGTGTGACTTCCTACAAATCTTTTCTAGTATATAATTCCATTTAATCCTATAACCACCTAGTGTAAGCAATCTCTCCTCTTCCTCCTCCTTTTCTCCTTTCCTTCAGTTTCTCATTATGTAGCCTAGGCTGTTTTTGAACTCATAATCCTCCTGTTCTACAATTCCTGAGTCCTGGATTACAGCCATGTACCACTATTCCCAGCTTTCCATTTTTCTTTTAATACGAAGAATGATTCAGAGAAAGATGTGTGGACTCGCACACACATCTTTGTCTATGTGTATCACAGCTGCACTGTTTTAGATGTGAAGGAGAGAAATTTAAATTTTCCTTTCAGAAAATATTTACTGTTGTGGTAGAGACAAATCCCCAGGCCTTGTGCATGCTTAGCAAGCACGCTATGCCTACGCTCTAGCTTTAGCTCTCAGTTGAGACACAACTCTCCTGTGTAGCTCATGCTGACCTTGCTAACCATGTTCCCCAGTTTGGCTCTGAATATATGAGTCTCTTGCCTGACCTCCCTAAGTACTGAGACTACAAGTATGAGACACCATGCCTGGCTTCCTTCCCAGAAAATAATTTCTACTACCATACACATATGCGATTGAACTTAGATCTACTATTGTGTACCTAACAAATGGGAGGCTAGCAATATGTTTAAGTACGGCTTAACAGTCCTGATGTTTTTCTTTAAAGGAAGACATGGGCATTGAAGTTTTCAATGCAAAAGAAAAGGCTCCTTCCCCCCAGGAAACACTTAATTTAGCACTTGAATAAAACAGATTGAGTTTCACTCACAAAGAACAAATACAGTCTCAGTTTAACTTCTGAAAACAGGGAAAACTGTGTCAGGACTTGAGCATTTAGAAAATCCCCTTCGCAGCTCACCACCCCAGACTATTCTTGGTAGTGACAGTCACTAGGCAAGGCTCTGTGCTGCGAATTCAGTTCAGTTCAATTCCATAAACACTTATTGAGCCGTTTAACATATGCGAGGCCTATGGGACTCTGACTCATCTAGTTCCAGCACATACATGCTTTCTTTCTGTAGTCTCTTTCCCTCTTAGTCCATTCATCTCAATGCGTTTTGCAGCCTATCCTACTCACCTGCGGAGTGAAAGTAAAGACAGTTTTGCGAATGTCATAGAGTTTTGATGTTCCAAGCACACCCATGAGCCTGTAGGGTCGTCCACTGAGTTTCATTCTATTATTGCATCCTGACACAGATTTGAGAAATGATCAGGAGAGTCTTAGGGTACAGTTTAAAGCAATATTTGTTTACACAGATGCACACAGTGATGTATACACATAGAAATACACATCCACCTCATTTCTTTCAGTTTAAGATGTCTCCCTTTTATAGCTTAGCTTTCTAAAATTAGAATCCATATTGCAATCTATATCTATGTTAAATACATTATATACATACCTTACTGTATACTGTATATAAATATGAAACTACATTAAACATTGTTAAGATACAATAAGGGAATTGTTCATTCACTGACATGTATTTTTCTTATCATCAGAGCGGAAAATACTTCACATATTGGTCTAAATTTTTTTCCTCCCAAATACATGGAATACCCTTTCTTGTCAGTACCGATAGAACCCCTACTATGTTTCTGGCTACAGCATATGTTTATGAGTACTTGATTTGGTATCTTTATCAAATATGCTACCTTTTCATGTGCATGAGTACACATGCAGGCCAGGAAAACCCTGAGGTGTCATCCTCTGGAATGCCATTCATCTCCTTTTGAGTTTGGGTCTCTAGCTGACCTAGAGTCCACCAATTAGGCTAGACATGATAGCTAACAAGCCCCAGGATCTTTCTGTCTCTGCCTCCCCACTGCTGGGATTATAAGCATGCATACCATTTCTGATACTCCTATGCATATTTAGAGGATCAAACCCAAGTCCTCATGATGGCAAGAAAAGCGGTTTACCAATTGAGCCACACCCCCACTCCAGCATGCTACATTTTCAGAGTTGCTTCTGCTTGTGAGGTAGCAGACCAGAGAATGCTCAATGCCTTGGTTATATTCCAAGTTCCACTCAATAATGCACATATTTGCTCTGGGATTAATAGCAAGACTAGGTTTATTCACAAATTCTTGTTGGTAAAATCTTGACTATTATTGTATATGGTGTGTGTGTGTGTGTGTGTGTGTGTGTGTGTGTGAACACTCATGTCAGGACACAGGGAGGCGAGAAGGCAAACTTGGGGAGCTGGTTCTCTCTACTTTAGGTTTCTGGGATTCAAGTCATCAAGCTTACGAGGCAAGTGCTTTTTACCATTATGAGGGTCTTTCCTAGTATCTTTTTCATAACACTAAAATATATGTAACAAAATTTATCATTTAATAATTTTAAGAGCTTAGTAGCTTTAAATACATCATTGTGTAAATGCCACCACTATTCACCTCCCTAGAACTACTTCATCTTTGCAAACTGAAACTCTACATCCATTAAACACTAAGTTCCTTCTCTTCCCAGTCTCTGACAACAGATTTCTACTTTGTGTCTATGAATTTGACTCCTCAAAATACCTCACATTGAAGAGAATCATTGTTATCTTTCCTTTTATAACTAACTGGTTTATTTCACTCAGCACAGTATCTTCAAAGCTATATATATAATAGCATGTTAGAATTTCCCTCCTTTATTAAGGTCAAATATTCCATCCTTTATATGTGCCACCTTTGCTTTTCTATTCAATTGTTGATGATATTCAGAGTGTTCACATCTTTTCCTATTGTAAACAATATTGGACTGTAATGCAGAAAATATCTGTTCAACTTTCTCACTTCATTTTCTTTTGAGAATATACTTAGAATTCTTGAATCATATACCAATTTTATGCTTAAACTCCAAAAAAGACTTATTTTTGTATATGGATGTTTTGTGAGCCCAGTATCAGAAAAGGCATTGGGTTCCCTAGAACTGGAGTGACTGGTGGTTGTTTGTTATCATGTCAGTGCTGGGAAGAGAATCTGATCCTCTGAAAGTGCACAAGTGCTCGTAACACTGAGCCACCTCTCTAGGCCCTACGTTTAACTTTTTAAGGAACCACTGTCCTGTTATCCACTGCTTTGCCATTTTAAAGTCCCTCCAACAGTTCACAAGAGTTTGTTTCTACAAATCTTCACCAACAGTCATTATAACACCTGTAAAGTTGTATCTTATTGTAATTTTGGTTCATATATCCCTACTGATCAGTTTTGAATATTTTTTACATTTATTTTTAGAATTTCACACAAGAACTGTATTTGCATAATTTTACCCCACCCACTATGTCCCTTCAGCTCCTATGTCCCTCACAATCCCTCTAAAATTCATAGCCTCTTTATTATTATCAGTATAAATGCACACACAGGTATATACATACATATGCAAATATATAAATACAGCATATCGAATACATTTAGTGTTGCCTGTATGTACATTTGTTCAAGGTTGACCACTTGCGATTGGATAACTTATCATGGAGTTGATAGAGAGACCTGGAGGGGACAAGAGCTCTGAAAGGAGACCAATACAGCCATAAAAATTGAGCCCTGGGGCCCCTGAAGTGAATGATACTCCAACCAAGGACCGTGGATGGAGAGGACCTAAAACCCCAGCTGAAATGTAGCCCATAGACTCAGTCTTGAAGTGAGGTCCCTAGGAAGGGGAGCAGGAAATTTCTCTGGCATGAACTCAGTGGCAGGCTCTCTAATCACCTCCACCTGGGGGGTTCAGCCTTGCCAGGCCACAGAAGAAGAAATGCAACCAGTCCTGATAAGCTATGGTCAAACAGAAGGAGCAGAGGATCTCCCCTATCAGTGCACAATGGAGAAGAGGTTCAGTGGTGATGGAGAAGAGGTTCAGTGGGTGGAATTGGAAGGGGATAGGGGAGGAGGCTACACCTAGGATACAAATCAATAAAATGTAATTAATAAAAAAATAAATTAAAAAAATCAACAATCAGTAAATGGGATCTTATGAAACTAAAAAACTTCTGTAAACAAAGAACGCTGTCATCAGAACAAAATGCCTACAGACTGGGAAAGGATCTTCACCAACCCTATATCTGACAGAGGGCTAATATACAGAATATATAAAGAACTAAAAAATTTAAACACTTAAAATTTAAAAAATTTAAATCAAGTAATCCTATTAAAATGGAGTACATAGCTAAACAGAGAGTTCTGAATAGAGGAATAGCGAATGGCTGAGAAAAACATAAAGAAATGCTCAACATCCTTAGTCATCAGGGAAATGCAAATCAAAATGACCCTGAGATTCCACCTTACACCCATCAGATTGGCTAAGATCAAAAACTCACAACACACTTTGAAGAGAATGTGAAAAAAGGGGAACCCATCTTCATTGCTGATGGGAATGTAACCTTGTACAATCACTTTGGAAATCAATCTGGCGATTTCTCAGAAAATTGGGAATAGTGCTTCCTCAAGATCCAGCTATACCACTTCTAGGCACATATCCAAAAGATGCTCAAGTACACAACAAGGACATTTGCTCAACCATGTTGGTAGCAGCTTTATTTGTAATAGCCAGTTTCTGGAAACAACCTAGATGTCCCTCAGCTGAGGAATGGATACAGAAATTGTGGTACATTTACACAATGGAATACTACTCAGCTATTTTTAATAGAACAAGGAAATCATGAAATTTGCAGGCAAATGGTGCAAGCTAGAAAAGATCATCTTGAGTGAGGTATCTCAGAAGCAGAAAGACACACATGGTATAAATTCACTTATAAGTGGATATTAGTCACAAAATATAGGATAAACATACTAAAAATCTATAATCCTAAAGAACCTAAACAAAGAGGATCCTAGGGAACTTGCTTGATCCTCACTCAGAAAGAAATTATGATGAACATCAGAAGCAGGAAAAAACAGGGAACAGGAAAGGAGCCTACCACAAAGCGCCTCTGAAAGACTCTACACAGCAGGGTATCAAGGCAGATGCTGAGACTCATATAAAAACTTTGGGCAGAGTGCAGGGAATCTTATGAAAGAAGGGGGGAGATAGAAAGACCTGGAGGGGACAGGAACTCCACAAGGAGAACAACAGAACCAAAATATCTGGGCACAGGGTCTTTGCAAAGACTGATACTCCAACAAAGGACTATACATGAAGATATCCTAGACCCCTTGATCAGATGTAGCCCATGGCAGCTCAGTCTCCAAGTGGGTTCCCTGGTAAGGGGAGCAGAGATTGTCTCTGACATGAACTCATGAGCTAGCTCTTTGATCACCTCCCCCTGAGGGGAGTGGAGCTGTACCCGGCCATAGAGGAAGATGATGCAGCCAGTCCCGATAAGACCTGACAGGGTAGGGTCAGAAGGAAGGGGAAGAGGACCTTCCCTATCAGTGGACTGAGGGAGGGGAATGGGAAGAGTAGAGGGAGGTAGGGTGAGATTGGGAGGGGACGAGGGAGGGGTCTACAGCTGAGATATGAAGTGAATGAATTGTAATAATCAAAAAATAAATAAAAAATAAAACAACAACCTCAACACAGCTGGCCTCTCAGGGATATTCACTGAAGATGTAACAGTAAGACTAGGCACAAACCCTCATACCAAGGCTGGATGAAGTAACCTCATGGGAGGAAAACAGTTCCAAGTACAGGCAAAAAGGGTTAGAGACACCCCTGAATCCTACCAACAGGAATCCCGAGAGAACACCACGTTATACAACCATAATATGTGTAGAGGACCTAGTTCAGACCCTGTTGGGCTTCCTAACTGTCTCTTCAGTCTCTGTAAGCCCCTAGGAGCTCTGCTTAACTGATTCTGTGGATCATGTTCTCCTGGTGTCCTCAACCTCTCTGAGTCCTACAATCCTTCTTCCTTAATCTTCTGGAGGATTCTCCTTAGCCTTAAAATCTTTTTTTATTATTTTATTTTATTTTTATTAAATACAGTTTATTCACTTTTGTATCCTAGCTGTAGTCCCCTTCCCCATCCCCTCAAAATCCCAACCTTCCTCCCTCTTCTTTTCCTATGGCCCTCCCCAAGTCCAATGATAGGGTAGGCCTCCTCTCCTTCCATCTGACCTTAGTCTATCAGGTCTCATCAGGACTGGCTGCACTGTCTTCCTCTGTGGACTGGTAAGGCTGCTTCCCCCTCAGGTGGAGGTGATCAAAGAGCTAGCTCATGAGTTTATGTCAGAGACGGTCCCTGTTCCTATTATTGAGGAACCCTCTTGGACACTGAGCTGCCATGGATTACTTCTGTGCTGGAATTCTAAGTTATCTCCATGCATGGTCTTTTTCTGGAGTCTCAGTCTCAGAAAAGACCCCTGTGCCCAGATTTTTTTGGTTCTGTTGCTCTCCTTGTGGAGCTCCTGTTCCCTCTGGGTCTTTCTATCTCCCCCTTCTTTCATAAGATTCCCTGTACACTGCAAAAATTTTGGCTATGAATATAAGCAGATGTTTTGATACCATGCTGGGCAGAGTCTTTCAGAGGCCCTCTGTGATAGACTCCTATCCTGTTCCCTGTTTTCTATCTCTTCTGATGTCCATCTCGTTTGCCTTTCTGAATGAAGACTGAGCATCTTACCAGGGTCCTCCTTCTTGTTTAGCTTCCTTAGGTGTACATATTTTAGTATGATTATTCAATATTATATGTCTAATATCCACTTATAAGTGAGTACATACCATGTGTGTCTTTCTGCTTCTGGGTTACTTCACTCAGGATGATCATTTCTAGTTCCCACCATCTACCTGTAAATTTCATTATTTCTTTTTTTTTAATTGCTGAGTAGTATTCCATTGCGTAAATGTACCACAATTTCTGTATCCACTCCTCAACTGAGGGACATCTGGGTTGTTTCCAGCTTCCGGCTATTACAAATAAAGTTGCTGTGAACATGGTTGAGCAAATGTCATTGTTGTATCCTTGAGCATCTTTGGATATCTGCCTAGGAGTTGTATAACTGGATCTTGAGGAAGTACTATTCCTAATTGTCTGAGAAAGTGCCAGATTGATTTCCAAAGTGGTTGTACAAATTTACATTCCCACCAGCAATGAAGGAGGGTTCTCCTTTCTCCACATCCTCTCCAGCATGTGTTGTCACTTGAGTTTTTTTATCTTAGCCATTCTGATGAATTAAAGGTGAAATCTCAGGGTCATTTTGATTTGCATTTTCCTAATGACTAAGGATGTTGAACATTTCTTTAAGTGTTTCAATGTTCCTCTATTGAGAACTCTCTGTTTAGCTCTGTACCCCATTTTTCAGTTGTTACTTGATTTGTTGCTGTTTAACTTAAGTTTCTTATATATTCTGGATATTAGCCCTCTGTCGGATAGAGGGTTGGTGAAGGTCCTTTCCCGATCTGTAGGCTGTAGTTTTCATCTGATGACAATATCCTTTGCTTTACAGAAGCTTTTCAGTTTCATGAGATCCCATTTATTAATTGTTGATCTTAGAGCCTGTGTTGTTGGTGTTCTGTTCAGGAAGTTGTCTCCTGTGCCAATGAGTTCAAGGCTGTTCCCCACTTTTTCTTCTAACAGCTTTAGTGTGTCTGTTTTTATATTGAGGTCTTCGATCCACTTAAACTTTAGTTTTGTGCTGGGTGATATGTATGGATCTACTTGCATTTTTCTACATGTAAACATCCAGTTAGACCAGCACCATTTATTGAAGATGTTATCTTTTTTCCATTGTATGGTTTTGACATTTTTTTTTTTGTCAAAATCAAATATCCGTAGATTTGTGGGTTTATTTCTGGGACTTCTATTCGATTCCATTGATCCACCATTTTGTTTCTATGCCAGTATCACCCAGTTTTTATTACTGCTGCTCTATAGTACAGCTTGAGATCAGGGATGGAGATACATCAAGAAGATCTTTTATTGTAGAGGATTGCTTTAGCAAGCCTGGGTTTCTTGTAATTCCATATGAGGGTGAGAATTTTTCTTTCAAGGTCTGTAAGGAATTGTGTTCGTAATTTGATGCGAACTGCACTGAATCTGTAGATTACTTTTGGTAAGATGGCCATTTTTACTATGTTAATCCTGCCAAGCCATAAGCATGGGAGATCTTTCCATCTTCTGATATCTTCTTCTGTTTCTTTCTTTAGAGACTGAAGGTTTTTGTTTTGTTTTCATAACAAGTCTTTGACTTGCTTGGTTAGAGTTACACCGAGATACTTTATGGCTATTTACTTTGTGGCTATTGTGAAGGATGTTGTTTCCTTAATTTTTTTCTCTGCCTGTTTGTCCTTTGAATACAGGAGGACTATTATTTTTTTGAGTTAGTTTTGTATCCAGCCCTTGGCTGAAGGTGTTTATCAGCTCTAGGAGTTCCCTGGTAGAATTTTTGGGGTCACTCATATATACTATCATATCATCTGCAAATAGTGATACTTTGACTTCTACGTTTCTGAACCGAATCCCCTTGATCTCCTTTAGTTGTTTTATTGCTCTAGCAAGGACTTCAAGAAGAGTGTTGAAGAGATATGGAGATAGTGGGGAGCCTTGCCTTGTCCCTGATTTCAGTGGAACTGATTTAAGCTTCTCTCTATTTTTTTTTGAATTTTATTTTTTTCTTATCAGTTACATTTTATTAACTCTGTATCCCAGCCGTGTCCCGATCCCTCATTCCCTCCCAGTCCCTCCCTCCCTCCCTCATCTCCACCGTGCCCCTTTCCAAGTCCACTGGTTTCTCTCCATTTAGTTTGATGTTGGCTATAGGCTTGCTGTATATTGCCTTTATTGTGTTTAGGTAAGTGTCTTGTACCCCTGATCTCTCCAAGACTTTAAACATAAATGACTGTTGGATTTTATCAAATCCTTTTCAGCATCTAAGGAGATTATAAGTGGTCTTTTTCTTTCAGTTTGTTTATATGGTGGATTACATTGATGGATTTCCATATATTGAAATGCCCCTTCATACCTGAGATGAAGCCTACTTGGTCATAATGGATGATATCTTTGATGTGTTCTTGGATTCGGTTTGTGAGTATTTTATTGTTTTTGCACCAATGTTCATAAGAGAGATTGGCCTGAAAATCTCTTTCTCTTTGTTGGGTCTTTGTGAGGTTTAGGTATCAAGGTGACTGTGGCTTCATAGAATGAGTTTGGTAATGTTTCTACTGTTTTTATTTTGTGGAATAGTTTGAAGAGTAATGGTTTTAGCTTTTCTTTGAAAGTCTGGTAGAATTCTGCACTGAAACCATTTGGCCCTGGGCTTTTTTTGGATGGGAGACTTTTGATGACAGCTTCTAATTCTTTAGGGATATAGAACTATTTAATTGATTTACCTGTTCTTAATTTGGCAAGTGGAATCAATCAAGAAAATTGTTCATTTAATTTAGATTTTCAAATTTTGTGGCATATAGGCTTTTGAAGTAAGACCTAATGATTGTTTAGATTTCCTCAGTGCCTGTCATTATGTCCCCTTTCTCATTTCTGATTTTGTTGATTTGGGTAGTATCTCTCTGTCTTTTAGTTAGTTTGGTTAAGGGTTTGTCTATCTTGTTGATTTTCACAAAGAACCAGCTCTTAGTTTCATTGATTTTTTTTAATTGTTGTATTTGTTTCTAATTTATTGATTTCAGCTCTGAGTTTGATTATTTTCAGCCATCTATTCCTCTTGGGTGTGTCTTTTCCTTTTTTTCTTAAGGCTCTCAATTGAGCCTTTAAGTTGCTTGTATAAGATATTTCAAAATTCTTCTTGAAGGCACTAAGTGCTATGAATTTTCCTCTTAGCACTGCTTTCATTGTGTCCCATGAGTTTGGGTATGTTGTGTCTTCATTTTCATTGAATTCTAGGAAGGATTTGATTTCTTTCTTTATTTCTCCCCTGACCCAGCTGTCGTTGAGTAGGGAGTTGCTCAGTTTCCGTGTGTGCATAGGCTTTTTGTTATTTTTGTTGTTCTTGAGGTCTAGCTTTAGTCCATGGTGGTCAGATAGGATACATGAGATTATGTCAGTCTTCTTGTATCTGTAGAGGCTTGCTTTGTGCTTCCACTTGTTCTGTTTTGGAGAAGGTTTCATGAGGTGCTGAGAAGGAGGTAAATTCTTTTTTGTTTGGGTAAAAGGTTCTGTAGATGTGTGATAGGTCCATTTGATTCATGACCTCTGTCAGAGTCATTGTTTCTTTGTTTAATTTCTGTTTTGTTGACCTGTCCTTTGTTGATAGTGGGATGTTGAAATCTCCCACTATTAATGTGTGGGGATCTATGTGTGGTTTCAGTTTTATTAATGTTTCTTTTAAAAATGTGGGTGTTCTTGTATTTGGAGCATAGATGTTCAGAATTGTGATGTCTTCTCCATGGAGTTTTCCTTTGATGAGTATGAAATGACCTTCCCCATCACTTTTGATTAATTTTAGTTGAATATCTATTTTTATTAGATATTAGAATGGCTACTCCTACTTAGTTCTTGGGTCCATTTGCTTGGAAAACCGTCTTCCAGCCCTTTACTCTTCGGTAATGTCTATTTTGTGACATAGGTGTGTTTCTTGTATGCAACAGATTGTTGGATGTTGTTTACATATCCATTCTGTTAGTCTGTGTCTTTTTATTGGAAAATTGAGTCAATTGATGTTAAGAGAGATTAATGACCAGTAGCTGTTAGATGCTTTGATTTTGCTGTTGACTGGAGTAGTGTGTTTGTGTGCTTGGCTACTTTTAGTTTTGTTGTAGTGAGGTTATTTTTTTTCTTGTGTCTTCCTGAATGTAGTTAGTTTTCCTGGGCTGTATTTGTCCTTCTAGTATCTTCTGTAATGCTGGATTTGTGGGTAGGTTTTGTTTGAATTTGTTTTTGTCATTGAATATCTTGTTTTCTCTGTCTATGAAGACTGAGAGTTTTGCGGGGTATAGTAGCCTGGGCTGACATCTGTGTTCTCTTAGGGTCTGCATGATATCCGTCCAGGCCTTTCTGGCTTTCATAGTCTCTTTTAAGAAGTCAGGTGTGATTCTGATGGGTTTGCCATTATATGTTACTTGGCCTTTTTCCCTTGCAGCTTTTAGTATTTTTTCTTTATTCTGTATACTTACTGTTTTGATTATTATGTGGCGGGAGGATTTTCTTTTCTGGTCAAATTTGTTGGGTGTTCTGTAGGCCTCTTGTATTCTTATTGGCCTCTCCTTTAAGTTGGGGACATTTTCTTCAATGATTTTGTTGAAAATATTTTCTGGGCCTTGGAGCAGGGAATCTTCTTTTTCCTCTATTCCTATTATTCTTAGGTTTTGTCAATATGAAAAATATTGTCTTGGATTTCTTGGACGGTCCCTGTCAGGAATTTTTTGGATTTAACATTTTCTTTGATGGATACATTGATTTCTTCCATTGAATCTTCCACACCTGAGATTCTTTCTTCCATCTCTTGTAGTCTATTGGTTATGCTTACCTCTGTAGTTCCTGTTTTTTCCCTAAGTTATTCCACTCCATTATTTCCTCATTTTGTGTTTTCTTTTATTTTTCCAATTCTATCTTCAGATCCTGAGACAGTTTGTTGAATTCCTTCACCTGTGTGACTATATTTTCCTGTTTTTCCTTCAATTCCTTCAGCTGTTTGTTTGAACATTCCTCTGTTTCTTTGATTTCTTTCAGTTTTTAATTATTTCCTCTCTAAAGGTCACAAACTGTTTGGCTGCAACTTCCTGTATTTCTTTACAGATGGCCATAATCTGTTTATTTTTATCTTCCTCTATTTCTTTACAGATGGCCATAATCTGTTTGAGTTTATCTTCCTCTAGGTCTTTACGCATTTTATTTGTCTCCTCTGTTATCCTCTTCATGAGCATAGATGTTAGGTCATCTTCTTGAATTTCAATTATGCTGGGGTGTCCCGGGCTGCTTGCCCCTGGATAACTAGGTTCTGGAGATGCCATATTGCTCTGCCTTTTGTTGGTTGAGCTTTTACGCTGGCCTCTACCCATTGGGTTATCTTAGATGTTAGTTTCTGGTGTTTCCTGGAATCCTGGGGTGGGGAGAATCTCCTTAGCAGGAAGAAGATTTTTCCTCAGCTTTTTGGGTATGGCCACTGAATGGCCGGTGTTTTTCAGGAATTGCCACAGCTCGCCTCAGGTATATAGACCTGAGTGGTAACTGTGATCTTTGTTAGTCAGGGGGGCTATCCTCTCACCCATAGAAGTCCTGGAGACAGATGCTGCTGGGTTTCTTGCTCTGAATTTAGTGAGCTGCTGCTGTTCTTATACTTTTTCCCAGGCACAGCTCTCTTGAAGAACCTGGGAGCCCTGTAGTTTGGTCAGTTTAGTTATGGATAACTGGCTGCCCCTTCGAGCAGTATCTGGGGGCTGATCTCAGGGATCCCAGGCTTCTGTAGGTCTGAGGTTGGAGCTTTGTGCCCCAAGCAGTAATCAGTGGCAGGTGAGCACAGCATTCTTACGTGCAGCAAGAGGCTAGAGCCTGAGCATGCTGGAACCCAGAAACTTTTCCAGAGCTGGGTGTCCTGAGGTTATACCAGATGTTTACCCCCCACCATGGGGTTTCTTTCCAAAAGAGAGACCCTGTCTGTGGTGTTTGGGGTCCACAGTTCAGTCTGGAGTGGAGAACAGAGCACGAAAGAGTCGTGGCTCCAAGCTGGTGACTGGGTGTCTGCAGGAACACAGGAACTTTTCCATGTGTATGTGACGAGGGTGGGGTGGGGTGGCTGAATGCTCTAAGATCAGACCTGCTGATTCCCTAACTGTGGGGTTTTCTCCTGACAGGGAACCTCAGTCTCTGGTGCCCTGGGGCCCACAGTTCTGTCTGGGACGGTCAGTCAGGGGCACAGCAGGTCTGGCGCCTATATGCTCAGCTCTGGGCTAAGGCTGAGATCCCCGCTCTGGGCTGGCAACTGTGCACCCGCCACTCCCTGGGACTTTTTTCGAGATATTGACTGGGTGACCTGAGGTTAGTCCCAGTTGATTCCCTGACTGTGGGGTTTCCTCTCACCTGGGAATCACAATCGCTGGTGTTTTAGGGCCCAGAGTTCAGTCTCCTGGTCACTGCGCTGACACTGCTGTCCTGCTCCTCAGACACAGTGTCCTCTCGGTGCCACCATTTTGGACCCCCCTAAAATATGCACAGTAAATTATATAGATATAGCAGCTTGTATATGCAAATTTAGGTATTTGTGTGTCTAACAATTAAAAAATAAAAGCCATGAATCTGAGAGAGAAACAGGGGTTATGTGGGAAGGGTTGGAAAAAAGGAAGGGAGAAAAAATATGAAATTGGATTTTAATATAAAAAATAACATAAAAGTCTTAAAAAAAGATTAAGAAAGACAAAAATGTTGTGCTAGGAAAGACGAAACAGTAGTGATACTAACACAAGGGAACATATACATGTGGATGAGATTTTGCCTGCAAGCAACAGAGATGCCATTTAAAGTTATGAACTATATAACAGCTCTGTGAACTAGTAAATGAACAGTGCTTGGATTACTGGTTGACTTTTAACAAAAGCTATTAGATTTTTCACCTTATAGGATCAGTGAAAGTTTTAACTTTAGTTTAAGAGTTAAATGTAAAATTGTAAACATCAACAATTTGAATTAAATGCAGTGAAATAGAGCTGACTTAGGACTGGACATATTTTTCTTTTTCTTTTTTTTAAAGATTTATTTATTATTTATATATATTCAGCCTGCACTGGATCTTATTACAGACATTGTGAGCTACCATGTGGTTTCTGGGAATTGAACTCAGGACCTTTGGAAGAACAGCCGGTGCTCTTAACCTCTGAGCCATCTCTTCAGCCCTGGACATATCTTTCTAAGTATGAAAGCTAAAGAAGAAATGAAAAGGGAAAACTTTTCATTTATATACAAACATATATACAAACATAAAGCTTAGTTGAGCATGGGGGTTCATGCCTGTAATCTGAACACTGAAAAACCAAAGCCAGACTGGTATAAATATTGAACTTCAGAGCAGCCTGGGTTTACCAAGTGAGATAATTTCAAAACAAAAATAAGCAAAAGTAAAGGCAACACCCACCAAACAGAACTTAACCTTTCTGTACACCAGGATGAGAGATGGCTCAGCGGTTAACAGCAGGTGCTGCTATTGCAGAGAACCTGGGTTCAATGCCTAGCAACCACATGGTAGCTCACAGCTGTCTAATTCTATTTACAAGGGCACTGTGGAGGTTGTTGTTTTTTAAAAAATCCCATCAATCATAAACAGGATCCAAAGTCTAGTGGGTCATCTGGTGGCCGCTTTAATGTGACTGTTTTTATAGCTCTAACTTCTCCTGGATGATATCCACCAAGGTCACAAAACCAGAACAGCCAGAGACAAAACTGGAGACAGACACTGGCACTAATATCTTCCTTGACATGTGACAATGGGTTTGCTTTGCTTTTTTACAACTGGGCATAGGTGAAAACTAGACAGAGAAGTGTGGGCATGCGTGTCTCAAAGTCAGCCAAAACAGCATCTGGCTTGTATTTGCGGGCACCTGTGGGGGTTGAGGATGGCATCCTGGAACTCCTTTTGGGACAGGATTCATCATATATTGCTATGTTGCAAAAAGTAGATTGCAATGTCTATGAGAACATTTTTCTAAAAACAAGTGTTTTAATTATTAAAGCTTAATGTAAACAAAACCCCACAAATAAAAACAGTGGCTTCTACTGTGGTTAAATTATAAATGTTTTAAAATCTTTCTGCTGGGATCATTTCTGTATTTTTAATTTTCAAGACATCAGTATGTACATGTCAGTTGGTGATCAGATAACTCATAACTTCTTAAAATTGGAGAGGACCAGAATGGCATATGCATTCAAATAAAACTAAAAATGACTTCCCAATTTCAAAGAAAGTGAAAAAATATCTCATAACATGAATTTCATATTTAAAAATTATACAAAAATGTATTACAATTTTTATTAATTAAAATCTATTCATTTTGTATCCCAGCTCTTTATATATATATATATATATATGTGTGTGTGTGTGTGTGTGTGTGTGTATGTATATATACACACACACACACTACACATCCAAATACTAACAGTTTGTCCTAACCTAAGTTTAAGGAATAATGGGAGGTAACTGTAATCCCAGCTTCTGGAGACAAGAAGGCCATGAATCTGACTTTGACCTTGACTCAAAAACAAACAAAAACCAAAACCAGAATCAGGGTTTTAGTGGCATGTTAGCAAGTGAGTAAGCCGTTAGGTTCATCCAGGAACAAAATATACAGAGATGTGCATACATAAATGGGGCTTTTGGAGACAGGGTCTCACACTGTAATTTAGGCTGACTTAAAACTTACTCTGTAGCCCAGGCTGGCTTACAACTTATGAAAATCCTCCTGCCACAGCCACCATGCTCTCCCTCCCTCTCTCTCTCTCTCTTTCTCTTTCTCTCTGTCTGTCTCTCTCTCCCTTCCCCTTCTCTGATTCTTTGTGAATTTCACATCATGCATCTCAATCCCACTCATCTCCCTCTTCCTCCATACCCACCTTCTGCCCTTGCAACCACCCCCACAAAAGAAAAGAACAGTATAAAAATAAATCTCGCCAGCCGGGTGTGGTGACACACACTTGTAATCCCAGCATTGGGAAGCCAGAGGCAGGCGACCTCTGTGAGTCTGAGGCCAGCCTGGTCTTTAAATAGAGTCCAGGCCAGCCAGGGCTATTACACTGAGAAACCCCATCTCAAGCCCTACACCATCACCCTTAAACCCAAACAAACAAACAAACAAACAAACAAACAAACAAAAACCCATCTTGCCGTGGAAGCTGTGGGGACACTATGTGTCCCACTGTATACCCTTCTGTCTACACATTTTGACTTGCAAATGTTAACTGCAATGATTCATCGGTCTGGCTTGAGGTCTCTGGCTTCTACTGCGCTATCAATACTGGATCCTTCCTGGGACTCCTTTCCCATATCCTGTTGTCGCCCTGTGTCACGGAGATCTTGAGGTTTTAGATCTGTAGAACCATCCTCTTCACGTGCTCCAGCAGCTCATAGACGGGGCAGATGTTGAGGTAGGCCAACTGAAAGCCCTGGATCTGGCCCTGCGTAGTAGCTGAGCTGGTTAGCCCACCAGCTCTCCTGCACCTACACCACCAAGGCCAGCTCTCCTGCTTTGACTTTGCCCAGGCAAGGGGTGGTGGCAGCTCTCCTGCCTGTGGCAGGCCTGGCTGTATTTCTAAAGAACTGACACATACAAAAGCATATAGTATTCACTACTTAATCATGCATTAACAGACAGAAAGTTTTACAACAAAGCAAAATGGGAAAATTGTGCTATTGTAAGGAATTAAAAAATTAAAATAATTTGTATATGAAAATTATTAATCTAACAAAATAAATAATAAAACCGAACACTGGTGGGGTAGTAAAAACAGACAGGGATATTTTATCTTATTGATATAAAACGTCAATGCTATTCATTTGTTGTTTTTTCTGAGGAACAGTCAGGCAGCATGTTGTAAATGCTAAGAAGATAATCTTATCCTTACCCAGAATTCCTGTTCTGAAAAGTATACTCCAAGGAAACCATGGACTACACACAGGCATTTATAGAAGAACAGAAGGTTTGGGAACAACTCAAACAATCAAAAATAAGGAAATAATTATTATAATTTTTAGAATAATGTGTCTATTTCAATATGAGAAGATACATATGGAACGGTGGATAAATACAAACACAAGTTAGTATGTACACACTCGGTGTAGCTACGAAAAGGTACCTATGTGCACTAACAGATTAGGCAGAATTCGAATTAAGCTTTATGTTTGATAATTATTAAGTGTAAGAAATTCATAAACCTGATCAGCCTCACAACTTAAAAAAACTGAGCATGGTAGGTGGACACCTACACTCAGCACTTGAGAAACTGAGGCACAAGGGTCACTTGAGCCCAGGAATTTGCGGCCAACCTGAGCAATAGAATGAGACTCTGTTGATAGAGAGATAGATAGATAGATAGATAGATAGATAGATAGATAGATAGATAGA
>NW_026596214.1:462463-472878 GCF_907164565.1 Psammomys obesus
AGATAGATAGATAGATAGATAGATAGATAGATAGATAGATAGATAGATAGATAGATGATAGATAGATACAGATGCATACATAGATAAATAGAAAAAGACAGACAAGAGACAGAGAGACAGACAGATTTTTATATAGATGATGAAAAAGAGCTGCCCATCACTCCTAAGTATCTAACATGGGGAAGAACACTATTTAGTCAGACTTAGTGTGGAGTATCTCTTTATTCTTGGCAAGATAGCAGCTTATTTGATGTGTATTTCTAGCAGTTCTGTTATTGTGAAACTGTCACATAATATTTTGAAGACAGGGTCTCCCTATGTAGCATTAGCTGGCCTGAAACTTGCACCGCAGCCTAGGCTGAGAAACTCAATCCTTCTTAGGTAGCCTCCTGGGAACTAATATAATTGTAGGCTTGTTTACAAGATATTTTAAAGAGGCACTCATTTGACTGATAAGATTTTTAACTGGCAATCTCTATAATTTGGGGGAGATAATAGGTACTGAATGGGGCCTTTTTTGGTACATGACAGATGAGCACTCTACTACTGAGCTATATACTTAATCAAAAATTTAATCTATATTATAGAAATTACATTATCTAATTTATATTATACAAATTTTATTTTGTGTAAGTTATATTGTAATTGAATTTACAAATATAACACCTTGTGGCTTGATTTAAGATTATATTGATTTCCTGGTGGTACTGTAATGAGCTATCACAAACATAATAGCTTAAAACAGTACAAATTTAGGCCAGCGAGCTGGTTTTGGGGTAAAGGTGTATGGTGCTAGGTCTGATGACCTGAGTTCAGTCTGTGGCTACCGCATGGTGGAGGAGATAAATCAGTTCCTGAAGTTGTCCTCTGACCTCTTGTCCTCTGACCTCCACACATGCATGAGGACACGAGCCTGTGCTTGCAGCTGGGCAGTTTCATCAGGCTGCTTTCCCACTGTGGAGTTCTGGAAATCTAAAAGACTTCTCTCATTTTGCCCCATGTTTGTCGTCTTTCTCTGTCAGTCTAACTTGGCAGTATTTTTGCTGGCACAGGTAGAATATTCCCTATTCTAAGTTCTCAGAACCTGAAGTGTTTTACATTTTAAAAATGGGAATAATATTCATATATACTTTCCTGGTTGAGCAAGCATCATTTACCTAAAGGCTGAAATCTGAATGTAGTCCAAAGCCCTAAATTTAGATTTCAAAACTCGAAATAAAGTTTCAATAGGGTTGGTTTCTTCTGGAGAGAATTTTTTCCTTGCTAATCCTGACTTCAAAAGGTTATGGGCATTCCTAGTAATCCACATAGCAATACAACCCCAACTTTCGGTCTGAATGAGAATGGCCCCATAAGCTCAGAGATTGGAATGCTTGGCCACCAGGTACTATTTGAAATAATTGGGAGGTGTGGCCTTGATGGAGGAAGTGTTTCACTGGGTGTCAGCTTTGAGACTTAAAAAGCCCAGGCCCAAGCACGGGGGTCTGCCCCCTTACTCCTCACCACCTGAGGTAGTCAGGAGAGCAAACCCTGGGGTCATGAGAGTGGCTGGGCTGGCCCTGACCCTGACCAGCTGCAGCACTTGGGAGAGAGGGCCCTGCACCTCCACTGGGCAGCACAGTGAAGCTGGCTCTGGAGGTGGAGGTGCTGGTGAGCTGGACCCAAGGGCAAGAGAGCAAGAGAGCTGGCCCTGCCTCCCGCTAGTGGCAGCATTGGGTGGCCTAGCCAGAGCAATGCTGGAGAGCTTGCCCTGGTGGTGTGAATAAGGGAGAGCTGGTACACTGACCAGCTCAGCTACCATCCAGGCCCGGATCCAGGGCTCTGAAATGGCCACTGCCAAATCTACATCATCTGAGAACTGTTGGGGCACATGAGAGGTGCTGGTCCTACTGATAGGAAGCTGCAGGATCTCCGTGATATTAGGCAATAACAGAAGGACTGGGAAGCATTCCAGTGAGGATCTAATATTGATGGTGCGTCAGGAGCCAGAGACCTCGAGCCCGACCAAGGACTCATTACAACGAACGTTTGTAAGATAAGATGGTTTGACAGAGGGGTATACTGTGGGACACAGTGGGACACACTACAGCTTCCGCGACTAATGTTTTCTATGCTTTGTTTTGTTTTGTTCACTTTTTTGTTTATGTGTTTTTATATTTTCTTTGGGTGGGGGAGGATGCAAGGGCAGAGGGCGGATATGAGGGGTTAGGGAGATGAGTGGGACTGGGGTGCATGATGTAAAAATCATAAAGAATCAATAAAAGTTTTTTTTTTTAATCAGCTCAATCCAGGCCCAGTGGTTCTCCCTTCTTGCTGCCTGTGGATCCTGATTTAGAACTCTCAGCTCCTTCTCCAGGACCCTATCTTTCTTCCTGTGTGTTGCCATGCTTTTCACCATGATGATAATAGACTAACCCTTTGAAATTATGAGCCAACCTCAGTTAAATGTTTTTCTTGAAAAGAGTTGCCATGGTGATAGTGTCTCTTCAGAGCAATAGAACACTAAGACAGAACTGGAGAACGGGGTATTGCCGTGGCAGGCCTGACCATATTGCTTGTTAGTAGAGTGTACTTTGGGAGTTTGGATTAGGAAATCCAGAACACTTTCAGAAGGGCTTAATGAACCATACCAAATAGCCAGTTGTGGTGGCACACACTGGTAGAATTTTTGAAGGAATTGGAGGCAAGAGGATCATGAGTTCAAGGCCAGCCTGGACTCAACAACATGGACTTCATTCACCAAGGCACACCTGGCTATAACATCTGGCGACTGCAACAGAGAGACCACTACTGAGCCACGTTATGGCAAGCTGACTACATTCAACCATGTCCTCCATGGACAGGACAATACGTTGTCCCTACTCGAGTAGATACTTGTTCTGGTTATGGATTTGCCTTTCCTGCATTTAATGCTTCTTCCAAGGCCACCATCGTGGACCTACAGAATGCCTTACCTACTGTCATAGTATTTCACACAGTACTGCTTCTGACCAAGGAACTCACTTCACAGCCAGAGAAGTGTGACAGTGGGCCCACAATCATGGAAGTCACCAGTCTTACCATGTTCCCAACAATTCTGAAGCAGCTGACCTAATAGAAAGATGGAATAGCCTTTTGAAGACACGGTTACAGTGCCAAGTAAGTGGAAGAAGCCTCAAGGGCTGGAGCAGGTTCTCCAGAAGGTGATCTAGATTTGAATTAGCATCCAGGGTATAGTACAGTTTCTCCCATAGCAAGGATCCACAGGTCCACGAATAAAGGGGTGGGAAGGAAATAGTTCCACACACTATCACCCCTAGTGACCCACTAGGACAATTTTTGGGTCTGTTCCCTTCACCTGAAAGTCTTCTGGCACAGAAGTTTTGGTTCCAGAAATGGGGGAGCATTCCTGCCAAGAGCTACAACAAACATTCCATTGAACTGGAGCTCAGGCATCTCCCCGGCCACTTTGGGCTGTTGATGTCCTTAAGCCAAGAGGCTCAGAAAGAAATAACAGTGTTAGGAAGGGTTGTTGATCCAGATTACCAAGGCGGAATTGGATTGCTTCTCCGCAATGGAGGCATGAAAGGCCATGTCTGGAGAATAGGAGAGCCTTCAGGGTGTCTCTTGGTGCTACCGTGTCTGTGAGTAAAGTCAATGGGAACCACAACAACCTAATCCAGGATGACAAAGGGCACAGGCCCATCAGGAATGAAGGTATGGGTCACTCCTCCAGGAAAAGAGCCAAGACCTGCTGAGATGCTTGCTGAGGGTGGAGGATATACAGAATGGGCAGTAGTAGGAGTTAATTATAAATACCAGCTAAGGCCACAAGATCAGTTGCAGAAATGAGGAGTATAACTCACATGAGAAAAAACTTACTCACATGAGTATTTCTGCCAAATTTTCTTAGGATGCATCTGTACAGATACTTGTGATTCATTTCTTCAACTAACTTTCTTTCTTCCTTCCTTCTTTCCTTCCTTCCTTCATTCCTTTCATTCTTTTTGGTATTTTGACAGCATTTCTCTGTATAGCTCTGGCTATCCAGGAACTCACTCTGTCTTTCTTTTTGTTATTTTGACAGCATTTCTCTGTGTAGCTCTGGCTATCCTGGAACTTACCCTGTAGACAAGGCTACCTCTGTCTCTCAAGTGCTGGGGTTAAAGGCAGGCACCACCACCACCCATATCTTTCCTCAATTTATCAGGTGATATAGCATCAATTAAGAGAATACCAACGATTATCATACTTAAGTTTGAGATACTAAAAGGATGTCTTTCAAGTGACATTGTTACCTATTCTAAATTTATAATGGTTTTGCAGTTGTATGAGGTAAAGTTATATCATATTAGACATTATTATAACCTGCTTAAATACATATAGAGTTTGTGATTGTTCAAGGGATACTTATATCATGTTATGCATAATTATATAAGTTCTGTTACTCTAGAGAACCGTGACTAATAAAACCAGTCTTTTATATCTGTTATGTCTTAGCTACTTCTGTAACCTGATCTGTTTCTATGATTGTATTTGGGATCCACCTCAACAATCTAGGGTGATATTCTCATCTCAAGTTCCTTCATTTAACCACACCTGAAAAATTATTTTTGCCATATAAGGTAATATTTATAGGTACTAGAGATCAAAAACTGGGTATTTGGGGAAAGGGGTGGTTATTCAGCCTCTTGCAAAGATTGTTTAGAAATTTTACATATCATTTTCTATATTGGGTAATAAGGCTGGAACTTGGGGTTTGTTTTTGCTAGGCAAGTGTTCTGCCACTGAGCTACAGACTCCCAGCCCTGATATCTTCTGTTAGTTAACAGTGTAGCAATTTGTTTAACATAAAAATTCCATCATTAAATTTAATAAAAGAAAAAATGACTATTCAGAAAAAGGTATTAGATTAAATATTTTTTTGTTAATGATTAGTTCATCACACAACAATATAAAAGATCTAAAACAAATTCCTTGATCACTACTCAACATAAAATTAGCGTGTATTCAAAACAGAAATATAGGTTCCAAGAAAGGGGAGAACATGCTAGTTAAACATGCATTTATAAAAAGAATATAAGCAAGCATGTCCTACATACCAAAGTATGCATAAAACACATCTAAAATTATCAAGCCTGCTCATAAAAGATTGGTTCAGAAACTTGGATTCCTGCATTTAAATCCTTCTTGGATCCAATGGAACAGAGTAATACAAGTTAAAGAAGGGGGGGAAATGGAAAGAAACCAGCCATCATCAAATAGTAATTTGATTCTAGCAGGCTGGCCAATAGACTTACCAAGACTGGAATAAATGTGGCTGAGAATACGAGCTGGCTGTACTCTGATGGGGTACACCTCAGCAATGGTCTCTACATCAATTCCCTTTTCCTTCAAAATAGCCTTGATTTCTTCTGTTTCAGCTAGAATGGAGACTATAGGAAAGAAAGAAGATGAGGTCACCAGAAAGGCTTAGTCCAATAGAAACTTTAAAAATTATCTTTTAGATTTATTTATTTTATGTGTGTGAGTGTTTTGCATGCATGTATGTCCATGTACCACATCCATACCTGGTGCCCATGGAGGTCTGAAGAGGGCATAAGATCCCCGGAAATCGGAGTTACAGACAGTTGCAAGTCACTGTGTGGATTCTGGGAAGTGAATCTGGCTGCCCTCAACTGCTTAGCTGAGCCATCTCTCCCGACCTCTAAAAATATTTTAAAGTGCATAATTTCTTTTGTAGAGGGAAAGAGTAGAAAAGCATTATTGAGAGATTCTGGTGAATCAGGGATTATTCTACAGAAAAAAAATTACATGACTAGGAAAGGAAAAACATGACTAGAATATGAGACTGAGCTTTTTTGTTAGTTCCCTGTATGGACCTACTGAATGGTACTTTCAGTATTTATCAGATTCCATGTTGAAATGGAAAATTTTAATCATTTAGTCTTTTTCCAACAGTGCTGGTGAAAGATGACTGTCCAGGCTCTTCAATGTTAGTGCATTTAATGTCAGCACTAAGAGTGTGAGGGCAAAATATGAATCACCAGAGTTGCCCTAAACCTAGAGAATGGAAAGAGAGCAAACTGAGGATGAATGTATGAGTCAGCAATATACAGGTCTGAGAGCTGTAGGTTTAGGAGGAGGATGGTTAAGGTGCTAGAGATATAGAGATTAATGAAGTAGTTCTTTCTGGAAGAAGCACCCAGTGTTATAGGAGAGACACATATTAATTCATTAAAAATGACCTTCAAGGTAAATGGAGATATGCATAGAACATCATAAGACCACTCATCTAGATAAGACCACTTATCTAGTCTGGAGTTGGGAAGATTAAACTTGGGGGCTGGAGAGATAGAGCAGTAGTTAAGAGCACTGACCTCTTTTTCAGAGAACCCATATTCAGTTCCCATTATCCATCTGGTGGCTTATACCTATCTGTAACTCCAGGGAATTCAAAGCCATCTGAGGGCAGCAGGCACACACATTGGTGCGCAGACATACATTCAGACAAAACATTAATAGGCATTAAATTAAAAAAATAAAGGAAGGTAGCCCAAAAGAGCTGGCTCTAACTCAACTTGAACTAATGAGTACATTGGTCTGGAGAAAAAAGTGAGTGAAGGGCTGGAGAGATAACTCATCTGTTAAGAGCACTGTCTTCCCATCCAGAGGACCCAGGTTCAGTTCCCAGTACCTACACGGTGGCTCACAAACTTCTTTATCTCCAGTCCCAGAGTATCCAGTTCCATCTTCTGACCTCCACAGGCACCAGCTACTCACATACCACACAAAGCCATACACGCGGGCAAAATGCCTATACACTTTTTTAAAGGAGCTAGTAAGAGGATATTGTACTCTAAAGGTTGGGAGGCAGTGGCAAACGACATAGATGTCACTGTTAAGACATGAAAGATCTTACTAAGGAGTAAAAGAAATGAAAACGGAGAGCTAGACAGGGGTTAGCTCATGGAAGGATGGGTGTTACTTTGGAGGTTTTATATATTATTGTTGGGCACTGTTTCCAAAGCTGTATTCTATAGGACTTCGGGGTTCTACAGGGGCCAACAGAGTTAGTTACAGGAGTAGAAGAGACTAAAGGAGACTCAAGTAAATAAACTTTTGAGGTCCCAGGAACACATTCAACCCAAGCAATTACATTCTTGTTTATATTTGTAAAATATTCAGAGTTTGATGTCAGGTGAGAGGGACACATACATGGACATAATGAGTACTGGATGGAATGCAGAAAGGAGTTGATATCATAGAGGTGATGGTAAAAGTAAGGGAGAAACTGTTTCAGATGAAAGAGACAGCATGCAAAAAGATACAGAAGGTTAGGTTTTATTGCTTTGCTTCCTGTTGTGCTGGAGAATAAAGTCAGGCCTTCACAGAATATCCAGTCACTTGTTCTGCTGAGCTACACCCTTAGGGTATGAAAAGTTCTTTGTAGTAGCAATATGGATTATGGAGGGGCAGTGAAGAGAAATGAAGTAAAGCACAAGGTCCGGTGTTACATCACAAAGAGTCCTTGTAAGCCATAACAAAAAAAAGTGAAATAGGAAGCCCCTGCAGAGTTGTAATCAAAGAAATAATACACCCTGTTGCACCTTCAAAAGATTGCACTTAAGGTAATAATTAAAGTATGGACACTTCTCTGTGTGGGCTACAATGATTTATAAAAGCAAAAGAATAAACTGACCGACCATACTGGGCCTGTACTGAAGACAGAATTATCAGTTCAAAATAACACAGTAATGTAAGGGGAGATGTTGAAAGCTCACATTAAAACCATGTTATTGGTACTGTCAAAAACAGGACGGATGTCAGAATGACTTGAGAAATAAAAAAGCCAGAACTTGTTATATAAATACAGGAAATCAGAGAGGAATAAATATGAATTGAAAGTGTCCTTTTAGTGTTCATTTCTGTAGCTGGCAGTATTTAATGATACAGACACAGAAGGAATAAATAGTGGCAATAGGTGATACAGTAGGAGGATCTAGCTGATCAACTTTACTTATGTTCAGTCTATAGAGCATAGAAACATTAAAATAGGACTGTCAGAAGCCATTAGAAACAGATGAGATGGGACAAGACTATATAACCAAGAGAAGAGCAACTAGAATATAACTTTGAGAAAACTCAGAAATAGATAAAGAAAAGCCTGGGGCAAGGGAAAGTTCTTATCTTCCAGCTTGTATTTTCTCTATGGGATAATGGCGTCAGCATGTGAGTGTGAAGAAAAAGGGAAAGGGTATGGAATGAGGCTGGGAAACATAACAAATTATTCAGAGCAAGTCAAGTGGTAGGCCAAGGACAGAATTCTCAGGAATACCAATAGAACAAAGGAAAGAAAAGAAGAGTAAACTAAGAATAAGGTAGAAAAGTACTTAAAAGAGGTTCAAGGAGATCTACAAAAGCATAGCATCATGGCAATTGTGGAAATTAAGTTTTAGAAAGATAAGTGCATGGTATATACTAATTTATAAGTGGATATCAACCATATAATACAGGGTAAGCATACTATAATCCACAGACCAAAAGAAGCTAAATAAAGGACCCTAGGGAGGATGCTTAATTCTCCTTCAGAAGGGCAAATAGAATAGACACCAGAAGCAGTTGAAGAGAGGGAAGAGGAAGAGAGAGTACCATAGAGGGCCTTCGAAAGACCCCACCCAGCAGGAGATCTAAGCCAAGGCTTTGGCCCACAGCCAAACTTTGGGCAGAGCACAGGAAGTCATAGGGAAGAGTGGGGGGATGGAAGGACGCAGAGGGGACAAGAACTTCATAGGACGACCAATAGACCCAAGAAATCTGGGCCCATTGGGTGCTTCAGAGACTGATGCACCAACCAAGGACCATGCAGGGAAAGGACCCAGACACTCTGCTTAATAGGAAGCTTAATGTGGGCTTCCTAGTAAGGGGAGCTGGAGCTGTCTCTGACATGGACTCTGTTGCTAGTTCTTTGATCACTTACTACTGGTGGGGCAGACTTGCCATCCCACAGAGGAAGACAATTCAGGCAGTCCAAATGAGACTTGAGAGGTTGGGGTCAGGTGGTAAGGGAGGAAGGCTCCCCCTTTCTGAAGACTAGGGGAAGGGGATAGGAGGTAAGAGGGAAGGAGGGCGGGACTGGGAAGAGACAAGGGGGCTACAATAAGGATGTAAAGTGAATGAATTATACAAAATTAAAAAGGAAAGATAAGTGACAAGTCAATCTAAAAGATCTGCTAATATATTGATAATAAAATATATACCAAGACTGAAAAATACAAGGCATCCTGAAACTAAGCAAGAATATTTTGGGGTATTAAACCACATTATAAAGTACTGGAGAGTTAATGGAATATGAAGAGGCAGAAATATCAACGTGGAAAAGAGAGATTAATATAACAATAGATTTAAAAAAAAACAGGACTAGGGAAATCTGAATATTTCAAGAAAGACTGTTCATAAAGAAGACTATAGGATCAAGCACGACAAGGCGAATTTGTATTAAATAGGAGTATAAACACATTTTTTTCTGAGACTTAAAAACAAGATTGTTGGGGTGGGAAGAATCGGGAAATTGAAAAATATCAGAATGTGAAAATAAGCTGGCATGTAGTAGCAATCCAAATATTAGGTTGAAAACAAAGGGCACTGCTGAAAAAACAGAATATTTGGAACTGGCTGAGAATAATGAAAATGCTGACTAACAATAAGAACAAAGACCAACAAACATGAAACTGAGTTGGAGACCATGGATGTCCAATGCCACCACTCTGCTCATCGTGTATTTTCCCCATAATATCTTTTAGTAGGCACAGGATCAGAAAATGTAGGCTATATTGATCTTGAACTATAATATTTCTGGTGGACAAAACAAAAGAATGATGTAAGGGTGAATGGAATATTTAGATGATCAAACATGAGGTATGGGGTAGAAAAGAGCAGCCTAGGAGGAATTAGAGACAAGTAGGAAGAAAAAGAAAGCTGAGATACATTGGTAGCAGAACACCAGAATTATATACCTATAAGGTCCAAAAGTTTGACCCTTGGTTTCTGGTGGTTTGAATGAGAAAGGGCCTCTACAGCCCTTGTTTAAATACTTAGTCCTCAGTTGGTGGAACTACCTGGGAAGGAGTAAGAGGTGTGGCCCTTTCAGAGGAAGTTTGTCATTAGAGGTAGCAAAACCCCACACCATTCCTAGTTCATTCTCTCTCTCCCCCCCCCAAAGATGTAACCTTTCAGCTACTGCTCCAGCCTCATGCTTGTCTGCCTGCTGCCATGCTCCTGCCATGATGGTAATGGACTCTGTATGGAACGGAAAGCCCAAATTAAGTGTTTTCTTTTAGAAGCTTCATTGCTCATGCTGTTTCGTCATAGCAAGGGAAAAGTAACAAAGATAAGGTATCTAACATAGAGATACAGAGACAGGGTACTACAGTCAT
>NW_026596214.1:472978-481995 GCF_907164565.1 Psammomys obesus
TCTCTCTCTCTCTCTCTCTCTCTCTCTCTCTCTCTCTCTCTCCATCTCTCTCTCTTTTTGGAAGAATAGTAGGCTATAAATTATAAACAGAAAGTTTCTGGTTAACCCACTGTCTTCTCTGAAATATACACATTTGTAACACATGGAAGATGAGAAAAATAACTGACTTTAAAAGGGGGAAATAGGAAAAATGGGGTGGGGGATTAAATTAGAAAAGGAGAGGGATGGCGGAGGGATAAATACTATGAAGGATGTTTTTTAAAGGCACAGGGAAACATAATATGTGTGTGTGAGATAGAGAGACAGAAAGAGAGAAAAAGAAAGAGAAAGATACACACAGTACAAATGTAGGCTATTTCAATCTCCCCTGGTTCCCTCACAGAACTCAAAGGCAACACACAATAGCTGCAGACACCATACATTCTGAATCAGAACCTGAAGGAATTGACCTGGAACTGACCACAAAGCTTCCCACCTGAAGGTTAGATCTCTAAATGACCAAAAGTGCTATGCAAGCTGCCAAGGAAGGAAAACAGTAATAGTCCTGGTCAGCTGTGGAAGCCTATGAACCACAACTATGACCAGTAATGGCAAGTTACTCCCAAGGGTCCAACAGTGGTAGGTACGTCATAGAGGCAACCAACAGCTATCTAATTGGACTACTCAATGGGAGGGAACTCATGCTGGACACCAGAAACCTAGCCAATAACTCTTTGCTGTTGGGGTCATGAAACTTAGAGGAGAACCTACTACTGCCACTTTCCTGAACCAGTATAATTCCTAACCGAATTCTAAATAGCTATCCTTCTACATACAGGTATGTGTAGCTCTCACTCCCTCACCAAAGCTTCTTTTTGAAGCAGAGCCCATTACAGAAAACCACAAGTCATTAAAATGCAGAGAACAAATGACTTTGGTGGTACCCAACTGTTTTCAACACATCTACAATACCCCTTTACCTAAGGCTCAGGGAACGTCATTGTAGAGCAAGTGGAAGGATTTTAAGACCCCGGGACCAGGACATCTACTGTAATGCATTGTACTTTCTATATATGACAGGGAAGCTGCACCCATGAAACTTTTAAAAATATGGTCACCTAAACAATTTTTGCACAATGACACCACCAATAAACAAGCCAATATGAATGAAGAAAATCTCAGAAGACATAGACAAAGATATACAGGCAATTAATGGCTGCTGAGATAGGGAGAACCATTCTTCTCCAGGAACGAGACCCCTGACAGGTTATCCAATCCCAAGTGGTCAGTCCTAAATAAATACACGTATGAACAACACTAAAAGGACAGGCTCTGTGTGTGGAAGAGAAGAAATGAAAGTAATATAAATGCAGCACTCATATGGAATTATCAAAATATATTAATTTAAACATTGATAATAAGCACTGTTTGCTTATTTGTCCATGTGTCTGCTATTTTTTTTTTGACTAGTAGAAATCTTTTTACTGAGTTTCCATACATTGAGAAATAAGGTGAACTCACCCATCTTTCTCCTTAATCCTATTGAATTCTTCCTTTTTTCATCCCATTTAATTTATTATTGGCTGAGAAAGTTGCTGGACAAGGATTACTTTAAAGCATTATGCCCATTATTGCCAGAACCAAGCTCACGTAAATTAAAGATTATCAAATAGCCATAGCTACAGAAGACAAAACCAAAAATACACCTGTAGAAAATAAATAGCCATATACACAGGAAAGACTCTTATTCAGAAATGCCAACTAAGTTCCAAACTCAAACTAGATTCTCCAAGAACCTATCCTATCAAAACAACCACGCTAGGTATGAGGGAACACACTTGTAATCTCAGAACGCAGGAAACAGACACAGAAGGATCACTCCAAGTTAAAGACCAGCTACTCCTACATAGCAAAACCTTGTCTTTTAAAAACAATCTATAGCGTTGAAAATAAGTATTTCAGAAAGTGCTGGAAAACATTTTAGAACAAATATCCTTCATGTAGGCTCAAATGCCCCTTTCAAAGAAACTGGATACAAAATTGTGCCTCACTAAAAGTCATTTTTAACAGATTTTGATATAAAGACATTTAGAGAGCCCCTTACCCTCAAGTAAAAAACATTTTAACTAACCAAACAGAAAGACATGGCGTTACTAAGCACCAGTCACAGTGCCCAAAATGATCACTTCAATTCAATTAAGTAATGAAACCTTATGTTGCTTAAAAAAGTTAGCATTTAATCCATCACCAGTAACCAGTAAGCATAACTGGATTGTTTAGTCACCAGGCAAGACACTGAGGGGAGTTCTGAAAGGGAAAGAGCCACAGCTTGATTCTCAAACAGCACCATGTACAATGACAAAGCAGGGAGCCATGGGCAGTAGAACAGACATGGTTGTCAGGGAGCAAAAAGTTTTTGCCAAGCACTGGCCATACCTCCATGCTGAAGAGCTGGAGGAAAAGTAATTAAGTCAAAGTATAAAAGGATGATGAAATAAATCCTGTGGGTTTAGTGAGTTTATTGCAGATCTAATTATTATGGTGACTAAGGCAAATAAATAAATAAATAAATAAATAAATAAATAAATAAATAAATACGAGATGAGATAGCTTTGAATTCTTCTCTTACCTCTGCCATCAAATTTCCTAAAATGTATAGAGACTGACCCCACATGTGAGGCAATTTTCCCATAGGAACTCGATCCACAGTGTGAGGATTTTGATACTCTTCATCAACCTAAATGAGATAAAGAGGTCAAATGAGAGGCAATAATAGAAATCTTAAGGTACTAGATGATAAAACCCTGAGTCCAGATTGTGCTTTATACATTAGAAGCAATGGATTGAAAAACTAAGTAGGACAGTGCTCAGGCTGTTAATGTGTGAATGAATCACCCAAGAATCTTATGAAAATGAAGACCGAATAGGAGTGGTGGGTGTGGATAAAAACTATTCGTAATAAATTCTCAGCTGATACTGATGCTGCGGCTGGGAACTTATTCTTCAAGTACCCACCAGAAAGAAAAACTCTGTCTCCACCATGTTTGATTCTCCTTCACTATGGCAAAAACAGTACCTGCTTCATTTTTCCAATTCTGATCTACACTAGCAATCTCAGATGACTGGCTCCAGAGAAGACCTAGTCCCAAGAGCTGACACAGGCCATCACTCTGGTTTCACCTACTGATCTCTACATCATTCTCAGGGTGGATATTTGCTTTCATTTATATCTCACTGTATAAGAGTACCGTAATTGAGTCTGTCTTAACAATTTATTTCCGAGGGGACGATTGTATTTCTGTTGTCCTAATCTGAAAACTAAACTTTTAGAATATTAAAGTCACAAGATACAAAGTCACAGAAGCTATCTGACTCAAAGAAGTCAGTATCACAGGCATAGGGTTCCTCTCCTGTTACTGTTCAACACTATCCAACTCACCTTGTCAGGAGGGACACTGTACAGCTCTGGAAGAAGTGGTAATCCATTTTTGCCCTTGATGAGGACTGCTTCAAGAGCCTCTCTATATTCTTGAACCTGAAGAAAAAAAATAAAATTAGAAAACCAAAATTTAAGAGACTTTCTGTGGGAATGTAGTAGAAGGATGCAGCCAAAGAAAGAGCTATTGCAAAGGTGTTATTGAGCCAAGTCAAAAGAGAGGAAATGGGGAATGGTATTGTGTCAACTTGACACAAACTAGAATCATCTGAGAGGAAGGAGCTTCAGTGGAGAAAATGCCTCCACAAGATCGGGCTGCAGGTCCTGATGAGACTTGATCAGCTGGGGTCAGATGGTAGAGGAAGAAGATTCCTCCTTTCTGAGGGGACTAGGGGAAGAAGATGGAGGGAGGTGGGACCTGGAGCAGATGAAGCAGGGGGCAACAATCAGTTTGTAAAGTGGATAAATTATAAAAATAAATACATTTAAATAAAATAACTAAAAAAAAATGGGCTTCAAGTAAGTCTGTAAAGCATTTTCTTAACTGGTGATTGACAGAGAGGACAAGGCCCAGCCATTGGCAGATGCTGTCGTCCCTGGGCTAGTGATCCTAGGTAAAGGCCTTTCTAACAGGCTCAGGCATTGCAAGCATGGCACTGGCAGGTCCTGCCTTTCTCCTTTCCCCCTCTCTTACTAAACTTAGATTACATTCCTAAAGCTAGCCCCCAATATCCATTCCCTTACTGGGTCACTGACTCATTCCTGAGACTGATCGATCACCATGGTCCAACTACCAAAACACCAAGGTCCAGCAACCAAAATTCAATATTTGGCTAGACAGGCTAACATGCCCAATCAGGACACATCAACTCATCCTAACACAGTCTTCCTCTTTTTTTCTCCTTAAAGAAACACTCCTGAAGAAACACTGTTCCTTTGTGCTGAGAATTTGGTGTGTGGGTGTGTTCTGTCCTGACTCCAAGGCCCCTTTACAGTGATTTTCTAAGAAAGCAGGCTGAGCAAGCCGTGAGGAGCAAGCCAGTAAGCAGTGTTCCTCTATGACCTCTGCATCAGCTCCTACCTCCATGTTCCTGCCCTGCTTGAGTTCGTGTTCTGACTTCAGTCAATGGGTTGTGATTCAGGTATGTAAGCCAAACAAATCCTCTCCTCTCCAATTTGTATTTGGTCACGGTATTTTTGTCACAGCTGTAGAAGCCCTAACTAAGGCAGGTACTTATTAAATATTTCTTATAGGTCAAATGTCACACAACTTTCTGCATACTTCAATGCATGTAATTTTAGTTTTCATCCTACTAGGTATGTGTGATTGGAGTCCTTTAAAATGGGAATTAAGTTCAAAGAGTTTCCGAACTTGCAGTTTACCAAGCACTTAGTTTACTAAGAATTTTGAAATTAAACTTTCAAAATGCTACTTTCTTATTTCTTGTGTGCATTAGTGTTTTGCTTGCATTATATTTGTGTGAGGGTGTCAGAAGCCCTGGAACTATAGTTACAAATAGTTGTGAGCTGTCATGTGGATGCTGAGAATTGAACCCAGTCTCTGAAAACCAGGCAGTGGTCTTAACCACAGAGCCATCTCTCTAGCTGCCTGTCCTTTTAAAACATTTATATTTTTTAAAGAAGCTGTCAACTTGAGTGTAGATGGATAAGGCTTGAGGGAAGGAAGGTGGGAAGGCTGGAGAGAGGAAAGGAAGGGAAAAGGTGATTCAATTCTACTTCAATTAAAAATATTTTTAAATGTTTTGGTTTTTTGTTTGTTTGCTTGCTTTTGCTTCCTTTTTCTCAAAAAAGGATCTCACTGTGTAGCTCTAGCTGCCTTGGAAATCACTATGTAAATAAGACGGGCCTCAAAATCACAGAGATCCATCTGCTTCTGCCTCCCATATGCTAGGATTAAATGTGTGTGCCACTGTGTATGGCAAAGTGATTTTGTAAAGTTATATGTATGCGTATGTGTCTGTGTATGAGTATATGACTGTGTGGGCTGCTACCCATGGAGGCTGGGGGTTTCAGATCTCCCCTGAAGCTGGAGTTGGAACTCTGTAAGTGGTTGTGAACCATATGACAAGCATGTTGAGACTCAAACTCGGCTCTCCTGGGAGAGCATTTGTGTTCCTAATCACTGAGCCATCTTGCCAGTCCTTAACTTGGCTTGTATTTTGTTTTTAAGCTTTATTTTTATTTGTGTGTGTACACATCTGTGTATGTGTGTTTCCATGTATGTGCACACATGTCCACCTGTGCCTGGCCTGCAGAGGTCAGAAGAGGGTCTAGCATCCCCTGGAACTGGAGTTACAGGTGGTTGTGAGCTGTTTGACATAGGTGCTGGGATCTAAACTTTGGTCCTCTGCAAGAGCAGCAAACCACTGAGAAATCTCTCCAGCCCATTGACTAGGCTTTTAAAACTACATTTTATTAAATACTTCAATTAGTATATAAAACAGTAGATTTTATTATGATATTTTCTTACATGCATATCATCGTACTTTGCCATACACACCTTCCCATTAATCTTGTCATCTCTCCTCTCTAGATTTGGCTGCTGTTATGGCCACGTTTATCTTATTTATTTGACAGTTTGCTAAAACATAATAACACATAAACTATAAAAAAGGAAAGAGTCAGGAGACAGCTCAGTGGGCCTAGTATATACAAGGCCATGGGCTTATTAGAAGTTTAAATAAAACCTATAATTTGTGGCAGAAATCATAGTTCTTTAACACAACAGCTTCATTCCACTTGCTTCTTGGTAGAAAGAGGATATTGGTAAATTCAAAAATTTGTTCAAATGTGATTAATAGGTTAGGGTACAATTTGAGGATTGCGAAGAGATGTCTGCAGGCTGTACAGCAGACAACCAAAAACAAAAACAAAAACAAAAAAAAGACCAGGGTGAGGTAAGAATGAAACTGGGATCAGCCCAATTCTGGTAACTGGTGCTGGACGAGGACTTGTAGACTCTGACCCTCATCAGTTTGCTTTAGCCATATTTAAGCACAGCTGAGTTTTGGAATAAAAGATTTTGGAAAAAAAGTATTGAGATAACAATGAACTCAACCCTGTGAGTACAACAAAGCTTAAGACATGTTTACATTGAAGTTCTTTACAAAGTACATGTGGCTTTGTCTGTAAGATGGGTTCTTGTTGACTTTAGAAACCAGGATCAAGATACGGTCTAAGGTGAATGGTGGAAATGAGCATAAAGCCTGGCCCTAAGACAACATAGAAGTCACTTAGGCTGTTGTAAAGTACAAATGATATCTCTCACAAGGATGGGTTTTATAGTCTATAAGCAATGCTTGAGGTTTTAGGGGTTGGGGTAAACAAACATAACATTCTGTGTGATATGGGTAGAGCCTAGCTCAATTGGTAGCAAAGTATTATCAGGTTGTAATCAACAATTTTCTTTAGCATTCTGGTAGAACAGTCAAATATCTTCTCCCTTTGAAGACATTAGCTGTTTGTTTAACTTTTCCTGGCTTCTCCAGTGCTTATCTGTGTACACAAGGACTTTTTACCCTCTCCAGAGTCTAACATAAATTTCATGTTTGCTTACTTGCAATTTCTTCCTGCGAACATACTCTGTTGAACTAAGCCATCTAAAACTATGGGGACATACACAGACTTAAGAAGGCCAAAGGACCACACCAGTCCACATGTGTTGTTTCAGTGTTCCATCCAACTGTATATGATCTTTCTTTAAACACATCCTAACTTATAACCTAGGAGGCCCCAACAGCTGCCTGTCTCTAGGAGACAACTCTGTCTCTTCCCTAGTAGGAAGACTCCTGTTTAGCCAGTCAGTACAGATACAGCGGTTAATTGAAAGAAGATACAAGAGTAGCTTGCTGAGAGCTCTTCTCCCAGCTCATTACCTGTTCTGTGTTGCCACTGAAGATCCCATCAAGGATAAAGTATGTCCAGAACAATGGCCATTCACATTCAATGTTTTCAAATAGCTTCAGCTCAGCTGGTTCATAGTACGGGCGATTGGGATCCTAGACAAAAATAGAATAGACAAGTCATGTCTATTAGATGTATATCTTTAGCTCAGAGGTATCATAATAGGAGTTTTACTGCAGACCATTTGTTTCAAAGACGTACTCATACTCTCCTCCCTTAGCAAGTGCTCTATGAAGAAACTTCCAGGTACTAGTCTTGGGATTATAAGCAATCATAGAAGATATATGAAAGCATGCTGTTACTTTCTTGTTGCAATGATAAAGTAATCTATAACTAAGCAGAAACACATCCTCAAACATCTGCATGTACCAACCTCTCACCAATACAGACTCAAACACATAGTACTCAAAAACAACTCAGTAGCAACAGCAGCAATGTCCCTTCAAGCAAGAAGTGTGTTATAGGTTCCTCTCCATAGTAGCACTCAAGATTGAATAAGGCCATTGTGGTGAAGACCGAACCTCTGGCTTTGTAGGAGAGAGACCAGAAGAGACTGAGGCACACCGGTGCTCCCTGTCTCTTGCCATGTGGTATTTGAACTACACCTTGGGACCCTGTCAGCAAGGTCATCATCAGATGTGGACCTCTTAACTTTGTACGTACAAAGGTGTGAGCTCAAATACAACCATTTTATAGCTCAGTCTGCAGTACCGTGTCCCTGCCAACAGAAAATGGACTATGACTGGCGGTCAAAAAGATATACTGATGGAAAGATGCCTTTCTGTTTGTATGGATTAAATATTGGAGGAAGATTGGAGATTATGGAAATACTGTTTGTGTTTGAAACTTCTGTCCACAGATTTTAGCATCCATCATAGTTCTTACCTTAAACTAACTAACTGATGTCTATCCAGTTTGCCCTTCTGAATGAGGATTGATCATCTTACCCAGGGACCTCCTTCTTGTTTAACTTCTTTAAGAGTAAAGATTTTAGGATGTTTATCATATATTATATGTCTAAATATCTAGTTATAAGTGAGTATAAATGCTGTGTGTCTTTCTGCTTCTTTGTTACCTCACTCAGGATAATCTGTTCTAGTTCCATCCATTTGCCTGCAAATTTCATAATTTCCTTGTTTTTACCTGCTGAGTAGTATTCCATTGTGTAAATATACCACAATTTCTGTATCCATTCTTCAGGGAACAGGACAGGAGCCTACCACACAGGGCCTCTGAAAGATTCTACTGATTGGGATATTGAAGCAGATGCTGAGTTAATAGCCAAACTTTGGGCAGAGTGCAGAGAATCTTATGAAAGAAGGAGGAGATAGAAAGTCCCAGAGGATACAGGAGCTCCACAAGACCAACAGAGCCAAAAAATCTGGGCCTAGAGGGCCCTGCAAAGACTGATACTCCAACCAAGGACCATGCAATGGAGAGGACCTAGAACCCTTGTACAGATTTAGGCCATAGACTCAATCTCCAAGTGGGTTCCCTAGTATGGGAACAGAGACTCTATCTGGGATGAACTCAGCATTAGGCTCTCTGATCACCTTCCCCTGAAGAGTACAGCCTTACCAGGCCACAGAGGAAGACAGTGTAGCCAGTACTGATGAGACCTGATAGGCTAGGGTCAGATAGAAGGGGAGGAAGACCTCTCCTATCAGTTGCCTGGGAC
>NW_026596214.1:482095-503240 GCF_907164565.1 Psammomys obesus
TCTTTCTCTGTGGCCTGGCATCTGACATTATCTTTAATGTGTTGACCAACACTTGTAAACTACATTCAACAATATATTATTATTATTATTATTATTATTATTAGTTTATGTATTTTACATTCGGAGGGTGGGTGCCCCCTACCTCCTTCAACAATATATTAAAAAGATCATTAACAATGACCAAGTTGAATTCATTCCAAGGATGCATATATGCTTCATGGTGTGTAATTTACTTAATTTAATATGTCACAGAAATAGACTCAAGGACACAGTCACATCATGATCTCAGCAGATACACAAGGAGGTTTTGACAAAGTTCAGCAAAAGCCCTAAACAATCCAGGACTAGAAGAAATATACTTAACATTATATGTATGTTCTAACTAGCCTGAGGCTTAGAGATGTTAGTAAAAGTGAAAAAGGAGAACTCTGCCATATGAATGACATCCACAGTTGACAGAGTAAATAGCCTACCTCCACACCTTCTCCCATTGGTCTTGATTTTTTTTTTTCTCTATACTGAACCTATAACGGTCACAGTTGGCTAAGAGTACACTTTAGCCTTTTGAGAAAAGAAGAAACCATTTCAGCCAAACCATTTCCAAAAGGCTGAATTGGAAGAAATGAGAAGAAAATCAAGGAAGCTAAAGTTGAATTTAGCAGTCCAGGAAAGATGTTACAGTTATTAGATGCCTTGATGTGTGCGGAAGTGATGAGTTTCCCATGTCTGGGAATATGCATTCCGTGCCCTGTGGGTCTGGCAGGTGGGCAGGATTTGTCTACTTCCCTGTGTTTGAAAACAGCAGTAAGATACTACCTGCAAACACAGCAGTGAAAATGACTTCTTCATCTTGTCGGTGGATGTCTTTGTATCACAGAATCAACTTTCCTTTTAAGCCTGGCACTAAAACAATTGGAAAAATAAACTCACATTTATCCCAGTAGTAATGTAGATACTCAACAGAATTAAGCATCTGCACATTCTCTTACTTAACACATCGTGTGCACTTATATGGGTGTCTTTGTACAGTTGAGAAGTTAACTTTTGTCATTTCTCCTGTAACGTCTGACAAACTTGATGATAAAATACACGGAGAAACGTTTTTTTAAAAAGCTGTATATGTCAGTCTCACAGCTAACTTTATACTTAGTACGGAAATATTTAAATTATTTCTAGTAAAATAAGAAATGCCCCAAGAAGAGCCATTTCCCCTTCTTATTTAACTATACTGCTTGAAATCTTAGTTGAAACAATAGAAAAGAGAAAAAAAATAATAGAGATACAAACAAAAGGGTCAAGGTCAAACTGTCCCTATTTTCAGACTGTATGATTCTATATGTAAGTGGCCCTAAAGCCTCCACCAGAAAACACTTTCAGCTGATAAAAATTTTTCAGCAAAGGTACGCTGTAAAAACCAGCATATGAAAAGTCAGTAGATTTATTTTTATCAGTAATACACAAAAACAATCCCATTCACAGTACCTTCAAAAAAAAAAAAAAAAAGACATAGGGACAAACCTCACCAAAGAAGTGAAAGACCTTCATAATAAAAAAAAAAAAAATTTAAACACTGAAGAACTGAAGAACTGGAAGAAGACACCAGACCATGGAAAGACTTTCCATGCTTCCTGGTTGACAGAATTAACATCATGAAAATGGCAAACTGCAGATTCAGTGTGGTCTGTATCAAAATTCCAGTGTTATTCTTCACATAACTAGAAAAAGTCCTAAAATTTATATGGAAGTACAAAGGACCCTGAAGGGTAAAGCAGAAGCAGCAAGGTGGAGGCGTCACCATACCCAATTTCAAGATTTCAAATTATAATAAATTACAATAAAAATATTATAATACTAAATACATATAAAAATTATAATAAAAACCATGGTTTTAAAAACCAACATGATACTGGCATAAAAAGAGACACACAGACCAATGGCTTAGAACGGAAGTAGAAATAATGCTGCACAGCTACAGCCACATGTTTTTTTTTTTTTTTTTTACAAAGATGATAAAGACATATACTAGAGAAAAGACAGCCAGGATGCAGGACAATCTAGGTGCCCACAAAGATAATAGAACTAGATCATTCCTCTACCCTGAACAAAACTAACTCAAATGGACCAAAACCTTCAATGTAAGACCTGAAACTCTGAAGCTTATAGGAAGTGACAGAGAAAGAATTCAAGATAAAGTCATAGGCAAAACATTCTAAAAATGTATCTAACATCTTAGAAAATAATCCCAAAGAACTGACTAAATGGAGTTACATAATGCTAAAAGGCTTCTGTAGAGCACAGAAAGTAAGTGAAGAGGCACTGTATTGTTGGAGTGATATTTTGTGTACTGTGTTAAGCTTATCTTTGTATTACTCTAACGCTGATTACAAGCTGAACTTTGCTACTGTCATTTTTATGATTCATGTCCTGCCTTAGTATTTTGTAAACTCTGTTCTCCACCCTCTTCTGATTGGTTAAATAAAGAGCCGACCGACCAATAGCTGAGGTAAGAGAGAGAAGACAGGGACTCTGGGAAGGAAGCTCAGGGTCATGAGTCACCAGCTGGACATGGAGTAGAAGCATGAACATCTTAGATACTAAGATGGACAGGTAACAGGCTATGTGGTGAGACACAGGCCAGGCCAATACAGTCAGGTTAAAATAGCTGAGGATCTTTGCATCTATAGTGCCATAAGATAATAATAAATATAAAAGGTTTCTGTGCCATTATTCAGCAACAAGAGGTATCAAAGAAAACCCTGTTTTACTTCATAGAACAGGAGAATATTTTAGCTATATATCTGACAGATAATTAACATTCAGAACATGTACAGAACTTAAAAACATTTTAATACTCCCAATCCAAACAATTCTATCAATAAGTTGAGTAATGAAATGAGCAAACAGCTCTCAAAAGACAAAGTACAATTACTAATAGATAAACGAAAAAATGTTCAACATTCTTAGCCATTAAGGAAATATAAATTAAAACTATACTGTACCCAAATGTGGTGTTCTAGTCCTGTAATGCCAGCACTTGGAAAGTTGCGGCAAGAAGATCATTATTAATTTTTCAAACTAGTCTGTGCTACATTGTGAGTTTCAGACCAGCCTATCTCAATGAAAAGTACAACAATAAAAACTACATTGAGAGCCAGGTGATGGTGGGAAGCAAATGCAGACGGATCTCTGAGTTCGAAGCCAGCCTGATCTACAGAGTGAGTTCTAAGTCAGCCAGCACTACACAGAGAAACCCTGCCTCAAAAAAACCAAACCAAACCAAGCCAAAAACTACACTGTGATTTTATCTCACTCAGAATGTCTATCATCATAAAAATAACTAACAACAAATATAGGGAAATATTACACACTGCTGGTGGACATTTAAATTAGTCCAGCATTATGAAAATATGAATGGAAGTTCCTTAAAAACTAAAAATAGATCTGCCACATGATCCAGCTATACCAGTTCTAGAAATATACCGAACAGAATCTAAATCAGCATAACACAGAAACCTGCACACACATATATACTACAGCCCTATTTGCAGAAGTTACAGAAGCAGACTGTATGTCCATCAAAAAAGAAATGGGTAAGGATACATATACATATGCATGGAGAAACAGACATTGTCAGAAATGATAAATCCAGCTTAAAAGTGTTATCTTTTAAAATAATACAACAGTTACAAATGAAAGAGAATGTTGACTGGGGATAAAGTTCAGTGACAGAGTGCTTGCCTACCATGTGTCCTGTGTTCAATCTTAGCACCAGAAAAACAAAAGAAGTGAAGTGTGTTGAATACAAGGGGATAGTAGTCAGTAACAAATGCAAACACAGTAAAAGCACAAGCAGAGATCAGAGTGTTTGTCCAGTCTTAGAGTGATTGCATTTATCCATTCCACAAGAGTAAAAAGTTTGTAACTTTATTGATGTATAACAGTATACATAAAACTGAATATATTTCAACTACAAAATATGATTCTTCTTAATTGAAAATGTTTATTACATTTGCATGTGTGTGCATGTGTGTTTGCGTGTACATAGCACAGGCACTATGTAATACTTAGAGGACAATATGAAGGAGTTGATTCTCTCCTTATACCATGGAGGTCCCAAGGACTGACCTCGGGATATCAGTCTCGGCCGAGAGCACCTTTAACCACTGAGCCACCTACCTGGTGCCACTGTGATTAATTAATTATATTTATGTGTGCGAAACTATCATCACAATAAAAGATATTTTCAAAAACTTTCAAAGTTTCCTCATGGCTTCCAAAATTCATATCTTCCTCTGTCCTCTTATGAATCACAAATCTGCTTCTTGTCATTAAAGACGTCTAGAATTTTGCTAGTGTGATCACACTCTAGGTTTGTGTGTGTACATATGTGTATATATACATAATACATACAAGCGTGTACCCATGTGTATGTGTGTATGTTCAGACACACACACACACACACACATTTTCAGAAAGGGTCTCCCTATGTCGTCCTGGATGGCTTGGACCTTGCTATATAGGCCAGGCTGGCCTCAAAACCATAAAGATCGACCTGCATCTGCCTCCCAAGTGCTGAGATTCAAGGCTTATACCACCATGCCCAGGCTTGTGTACATTTTCTAGGAGATTTCTTCAACTAACAAAATGCTTTTTAGATTTATTCATGTTCTTGCATGGGTCAATAGTTCATTTTTTATTGGTGAATAATATTGCCTTTCTTGGACATACTGCAATTTGTTTATCTCCTTTACCTGTTCACGTGCATTTGGATTATTTGAAGTTTGGGAGATTATGAAGGAAGTCTCAGTGAACAACAAAAACTTCCTATTAGATAAAGAAAAAACACATTTCTATAGTGTCTAACAACTTTTTATATATAAAATATTACAGATGATTATTTAATATGAATCTACTTCATATGGTAGTTTATAAGGGAGAAACCTTTTTGTATAGTAGATTCCAAAATCGATACAACAACAATAAACACATGAATACATTTTTATGTGCACCCGAATGGCCCATAACAACACTCAGTTATCATATTTCTTTTAAAGATTCCAATTAAGATAGGGCCATAATGGGTTGGGTATATATCTCAGTTGGTCTAGTACTTGCCTAGTACTTACAAGCACAGCATAAAACTGGTCATGGTGGCTTAATGCCTGTGACTCCAACATGCTCAGGAGGTAGAGGCAGAAGAATCAGAAGTTTAAGCTCATCTTCATGCAGTGAGTTCAGTACCAGCCTGGGCTAGAGATGTCCTAATAAAATACAGTAAATGAGAATAGTAATATAATAAAACAAGTACAATTTAATCTCAAATTGCCAAGTACACTTCATGAAGTATGGAGTTTAAAAGAAATGAAAGCATAGCATTTGGGCCTTCTTCAGCTCTGTAACACATCAATGACAGGAAAAGCAGTGGAATGAAGATCTTTGTAAAGAAACTGTAAGTGGTTTTGTCATGAGCCTTTTTGATTAGCTCATTATAAGGTTCAACATCAGAAGGAGAAATTGGTCTGTTTAGGTTCATTCTAAAATAAGTACTTACAGCCGTTTTATATGCAGCTTCAATGTAAAACACAAGGTTCTGTATAAAATTGACTTCATCTAGGCTGTGGATGATATGGAGTCCTGAGGGAAAAAGATAGAGTTGGTCGGTTCTCACTGAAGCGCCCCAGAAATGGAGGTGACTCAATACACTCAGCTCAAATCACCTTTACTTCACTTGACTTTACTTACCTGTCCAGCATTATTGGTTTTTATTTTTCTTCCTCCTAAATTTATAATCCTTTTTATTGAGATAGTTTATCATAGAACTCATTGATCCCAAGTATATAATATAATGGTTTTCACTGTATGTATGGTATATGTTCATTACCACAACCAATTTTGGGACATGTTCATCACCACAAACAGAAATTCCCTACTCAGTGGACATTCATGTCAATGGAAATGTATCATATGCAGTTTTTAAGTCAGTGTTCGTTCACTGAACACAATCTTTTGCAAGTCCCTTTGTGTTGTGGAATGCATCAGTACTTTGCTTATTGCAAAAGCATACTAAATTGTGTGAACACAGCATATTTTACTTATTCCACCATCAGGTGATAGACATTGGGTTGTTTCTACTTTTAACTATCATAAAGAATGCTGCTGTAAACATTCATGTACACCTTTAGGTGTGAAGACATGTTTCCATAGTCTCAAATATCTGCACACTTAGGAGAAACTGCTGGATCATAATGGCAGCTCGACATTTAAGCTTCTGAGGCTTTGCTACACTGCTCTCCAGAGTGGCTGTAACATTTTCACATTAAAATTTTCAGTTATATTTATTTTTGTGTGTGTATGCCATGGTACACACAAAGTCAGAGGACAACTGGAAGGTAGTGGGCTCTCTCCTTCCACCAGACTGGTACAGGGACTGCATTCAGGCTGTCAGGCTTAGTAGCAAGCACTTTTTACCTGCGGAGACGTCTCCCTTGTCCTCATTTTACATTTCTCAGAGTAGTGGACAAGGATTCCAATTTCTCCATATCTTCAGCAGCAGTTTTTAATCTGTCTTCTCGATTACTGCCATTCTAGTATGTCTGAAATGCTCCTTACAGCGATTCAGGTCAGCATTCCTCTAGTGACTGATGATGAGCAGCATCTTTTCATGTACTTTGTGGTTATTAATACATGCTCTTTACAAGAATCAGTTCATATCCTGTAGCCACTTCTTTTAATTGAGCATTTTTCAATGCATATGAGTGATTTGCCTGAATATATGTCTGTGTACCACATTCATGCTGTGTCTGTGGATTCCAAAGGTGTCAGATTGCCTGGAACTAGAGTTACAGACCATTGTGAGCTACCATGTGGATGCTATGAGTTGAACTCAAGTCTCCTGGAAGAGCAGCCAGTGCTATTAAACACTGAGCCATCTCTCTAACCTACTCTGATTGTTTTAAAGAAGGCTATTTTTTTTTCATTTTTCTCTTTTGTTATGAGACAGGGTCTCTCTGTGGTCTAAACTTGATATCCCCATGCCTTTGGCTTCCAACTATTATGTTTATAAGCATGTACCACCCCACCATATCTCACTTAATTATGCTGTTGATCTCCTAAATAATGACTTTGAGAGTTCTTTCTACTAGATACAAAGAGCTTATATATGATTTGCTAATATTTTCTTCTGTATCTATAGAAGACTTCACACACACGACACAAATACAAAACATACATGCATGCATACATACACTGAGAGAGGGGGATGTTTGTTTGTTTGTTTGTTTTAATGGGGTCTCACAGGTTAGCATTGAATTTGCTATTTAGTTGAAGATGACCTTCAACTCTGAATCCTCCAAACTCCACCTCCCAAGTGCTAGGCTTACAAGTGGGCATCATGCTATAATAGATCCTCTTTTACTTTCTTGACTGGGTCCTTGATGTTAATTTTGGTAAATTGCAATTATGATTTTTTTCTATAGATGTCTATATGTTTGGCATCATATGCAAGGGAACTTTCCCTCCTGTTCTTTTCTTGTTGTTGTTTCTTTGTTTTGCTTGGTTTTGATTATTGAGAAGAATCTCATGTATCCTAAAATGACCTTGCACTCACTATGTACCTGATCCTGGCTTTGAACTCTCAATCCTCTTGTCACCACTTCTTAAGTGCTAGGATTACAGGTGTGCATGCCTGCCTCTCCCCCGACCCTTCCCCCAGTCTCTCTCTCCCACTCTCTTTTCAACCTTTTCTCTCTTCCCCCTTTCTTTCTTAGCTAGGGCCTTGCTATGTATCCCAGGTAGCCTCTTATTCACAATCTCCCTGCCTCTGCCTCCTGAGTGCTGAGATACAGGTGTGTACCACTGCATATTTCTATTTTCTTGTTGCTTTTCCCCTACAGCTTTAATATAAAACTGGGTAGGTGTTACACAATATGTTGTGAGCGTGTTAGATCCTGTTATCTTCTTCTCTGGGAATTTTGTTTATTTAGACATTTGACTGAAGCACTTCAGTATAATCTATTCTAGCATAGCCTGCAGCCTCAATGGATATAGCCTTAGGGACATCCATTGTCACCTTAAGAAGACAATGTTGTTGTTGTTTTGGGGGAAAGGAGCTCATTAACTATCTCTTTCCAAGATCAGGTAAATATCTGCCTCTGTTAGTATCAAGCTAAGCCCCCACCACTGATTTCAACTTATTGCTCTATTGTTTTATAGAGTTCCCAAACACAAATTGTTCCATCATTTCAAACAGCTAACCTCAGACCCTTTCTGCAACCATCTTTGAGTCAATTCTTTGATACTTGTTCTAACACCTGGGAGAACTCTTAAGTTTGAATGTTAAAATTTCTAGCTAATCTTTCTTTTAATTTCTTCCTGTTACTGAACAATTAACTTCATCTTAATTATTTAGATGTGTTTTTAAAGAAACTTACTTTGATGTGTGTGTGTGTGTTGCCTGCATATATGGCTGGGCAGGCCAGAAGGGGGCATCAAATCCGCTGGAACTGGAGTTGCAGGCGATTGTGAGCCACCATGTAGATGATGAGAATCAAGCCCAGATCCCTAGGAAGAGCAGCCACTGCTCTTAACTGCTAAGCCACCGGTCCAGCCCTTCATCTTATGGAGAACCAAAATCTACGCTGAACTTTCTCAAACGTTCTCTGAAAAGTTAATTTTCTTAAGAAGAGCTAAGGAGCTTTGCTTTTACAGTCTATTTCTACTGTCCATTAAATTTTCTGTACCAGTGCCCTAGCACAGGTGGTGAGTATAGCGGCCCATTTATTTTGGAATGGCACTCCTGTTTTGCACAGTAAGTTCTCGTCAGGAGTCATAGCTAGTGATCTTCCCAGACTGCATATTCCAGTGTAGAGTGTTTGACTCCATCAAGAGGTAGATAATGCAGTAATCTCACTCTGCTGTGTCTGAGGTGGATTCTACTCCACAAGTGTCTAGCAGTATGGAGGATCCCAAAGCTCCACTTGCCTGGACTAGGGCTTCTGAAATACAGAGCTTGGGGTAATGATAAGTGATGCTAGCCTGTATTCTAAGGGAGATTCAGGAGCCTTACTCCAGAGCAGCAGTTCTCAAACTGTGGGTCATGACTGCAAAAACGATCGAAAACACAGATATTTGCATTGCAATTCATAACAGCAGCAAAATTGCAGTTATGAAGTAGCAATGAAAGTTGTTTTATGGTTGGAGGTCACCACAACGCAAGGAACTGTGCTAAAGGGTTGCAGCATTTGGAAGGCTGAGAAGCACTGAACTAGAGCTTAGGAGAGAGGAAGCCTGTTTTCTGACTATATCCCCCTCAAATTGGAGTGCTCCTATTGTCCTGAGTTTGGATAGGAGAGGGTTAAGCTGAGACCAGCTACCACAGAACCTCACTGCTCTCAATAATTAGATTGTTTTGGAGTGCTTCTCCACTTACCATTTATCAATTTGTGCAAATTATAAAGGCTTCAAAAGGTTGGATGTTCTTAAATTTTTAGCATTTTTGGCTGTTTTCCTGGAGACAATCAAGCTCTTCATGCTACCATTCTGTAAGCTACAATCAATTTCTCTCTAAATCGATCTTTACTAAGTATTCAAAAACACTTAAGGTATTGATAATTCTCTATGAAGATCTTCATATTCTTTTCACCAGTTTTATATAACAATGTTCCTTTTAAATTTCAATCTAAATGCATTGTAAAAATTAATATTATTTCTTATTAAAGTATTTCACTAGCCTCTTTACTAGTTTTGCATCTTAATTTTTCTTCCTCATTTAATTTATCTCCCCTATTTTCCTGCTACAAAAACAAACCACCTTAAAGTTCCTTGATTATTTATACCAAATGGCTCTTTACTGATGGCAGACTAGAATTCCAAACTATTTAGGATGGTATACAAGTCCTCAAACAGCTAAACCTAACATTCTATCTAGACATCCAGCCTTACTTTGATGACCAATGCCTTTCAAACTTCTGTATATTTATTATTATTCCCTTCCCTTTCTGAATTGCAATTTTTGACTCATTTGTATTTATTTCTCAAAGTATTCATGCTTATTTCTCAAAGACTTAACCAAATAATACCCACTTTATTATAAGCACTATCAAGGGCAGCTGATTGAATTGAAAAGTAATTAAGTTAGGAATCAATAAACATTTGTTTAACGAATATGTCTTATGTAGCTATTTTTAATGTATCTCTACTTCCATCTTGGAAAATCACATTTAAAAACTACCATGGATATTTAGTCAGTGCCTGCTTTGTTAAAAAAGAAAAAGTAAAACAAACAAACAAAGCTGGGCAGTGGTGGTTCCCATCTTTAATTACAACACTCAGTAGGCAGAGGCAGCAGTGAATCTCTGAGTTTGAGGCCAGCCTAGTCTACAGACCGAGTTCCAGGACAGCTAAGACTACACAGAGAAACCCTGTCTCAAAGGGAATTCAAACATTTAAAAATTAAAAATAAAAAACACCTTCCAGAGTTGGAACAAATATATTATTCAAAATGAAATTATAACTACCATTCTATTTAAAGAAATAAAACAAAATTATATTTATTTTGGAAGGAATTTCTCCTCCAAAAGGGAGACTAATTGGATATTTTGCAGAAAGGTTATTCATATTTTAGGCTGTGTTCTAGAATTAAAAAATAGAGTTTATTGTGGAGCATGTGGACTGTTTTACTGAGGAAACTGGCACGGAGCTAGAGTGATGTTGAGTCATGTCCAAGTCCGAAATATCCCAGTCTTGAGACCCGCAGGCGTAAGGATCATTCCCTCCCAGTCTATGCCTTCATGCCCTGGCTCATATAGTCCTGTGGCGCCCAACCCCAGAATTCTCAAGGTAGTCACATAACCTAGCACCTGTAATTTCTGTCTAGATAAATAGAGGATTTCCACCATCTCAGCCCCAGGCAATGATATGCACCCACTCTAAAAATCCCTTTCCACTCCCCAAGGTTCATATAGTTATTGTTCACCCCGAATAAAACGTACAAGCAGTTTCAGTGAATATCGTCTAAGAGCTGCTGTTTCACTGGGAGCCCTAAGAGAGCCTTCTCCCTGCCTCCGAACTCCTAGCCAGACTGGGATCCTGCAGACCCTACCCATTCCAGCTCTGTTCCATCCTTCCCAGCCTGTGTGCAGTGGTACCTGGAAGTCCCAGGGACGAAGTAGAGTGAAGTGGATCAACAACCACAGTTGTTCTTTCATAAGATTCCCTGCACTCTGCCCAAAGTTTAGCTATGCATCTCAGCATATGCTTTGATATTCTGCTGGGTGGAGTATTTCAGAGGCCCTCTGTGATAGGCTCCTGTCCTGTTCCGTTTTCTCCTTCTTCTGATGTCCATCCCGTTTGTCTTTCTGAATGAGGATTGGTCATCTTACCCATGGTCCTCCTTCTTGATTAGCTTCCTTAGATGTACAGATTTTAGTATGTTTATCCTATATTATATGTCTAATATCCACTTATAAGTGAGTATATACCATGTGTGTCTCTCTGCTTCAGGGATACCTCACTCACAATGATCTTTTCTAGATCCCACCATTTGCCTGCAAATTTCATAATTTCTTTGTTTTTAATTGTTGAGTAGTATTCCATTGTGTAAATGTACCAAAATTTCTGTATCCATTCCTCAACTGAGGGACATCTGGGTTGTTTCCTGCTTTTGGCTATTACAAATAAAGCCACTACGAACATGGTTGATCAAATGTCCTTGTTGTATAGTTGAGCACCTTTTGGATATGTGCCTAGGAGTGAAATGAACAGGAGCTCCACAAGGGGAGCAAAACAACCAAAAAATCTGGGCACGGGGGTCTTTTCTGAGATTGATACTCCAAACAAGGACCAAGCATGGAAATAACTTAGAACCCTTGCATGGAAGAAACCCAAGGCAGCTCAGTATCCAAGAGGGTTCCCCAATAATAGGACCAGGGACCATCTCTGACATGAACATGGGCTGGCTCTTTGATCACCTCCACCGGATGGGGGAGCAGCCTTACCAGTCCACAGAGGAAGACAAAGAAGCCAGTCCTGATGAAACCTGATAGACTATGGTCAGATGGAAGGGGAGGAAGACGTCCCCTATCATTGGACTGGGGGAGGAAAAGGGACAGAGGGTGGGATTCGGAGGGGAGGGGAAGGAGGCTACAGCTGGGATACAGCGTGAATAAACTGTGACTAATAATTAAATTAAATTAAAATAAAGAACCACAGTTTATCACTAAACATTTATTTGAAAAAGAAAAAAAAGAGTATTCTGAAGAAATTCCCTCTTTGGATGCCTTTAGTGTCAAGGAATTCTGGCCGAGACTGTTTAGTGAGACCCTCTCTCAAAAAGAGAATAGAATTTCAGCTTAGTGGTAGAGTTTTTGTGTAACATACATGATTCCCTGTGCTGAAACCCCAGCACCACAGAAAAACATGGTATTGTGAATACATTAACTTACTCTAAATGACCTAAAAATGTTATTAAGTTTAAAAATTCCATAGAATAGGGTTGTTTATATTTCCAGTCTTATATCTATAAAGGTAATTATGCTGTTGTTGTTTCTTTTGAGACAGGATCTCACTATGTACCTTTGACTGGCCTAGAAGTTGCTATTTTAACCATGGCTGGCCTGGAACTAGTAACAGCCCTCCTATATCTGCTTCCCAAGTGCTAGGATACAGACAGTTGTGAGCTACCATATTTCTTTTAATTTTCTTATATATATCATGAATCTGAAGATAATCGTGAAACTACTTACAGAGAATATTGTTTCATAAGAAAACGTACACTTTTAGGTTCAGATCATATTCATAGAGAGCATATAAAGTGGGTAATTTTATAGCTACCTGAAGCATAGGCTTATTGGTGTATAGTGTGAAAATAAGAAAGTTCCCTCACCCTTTGTATCTCCCGGCATCTGAGAATTAGTAAATAATAAAAATGCCTGTCTAAAGAACTAGCCCAGATTTCCAGGTTCCCATTTTAAAAGAGTAATAGCACTGCAAATTTGTTTCTCAATACAATAAGATATTGCTTATTGCTCATAAAGGTTGTCTAACTGTACAAAACAGATTTATTTTCTTTTCTTTTTTAAAATATATGCAGATTTTATTCATCAAATGGCAAATAAACCATTTGGCAATACTTTTCCTTGTTTCAGAATCTGTTTTAATTCATAACTCTAGGATCATTCTGACATATAAATGCTACATTCTGATTCTTTTTTTTTGATATTTCACATATTTTTTTAATTTTATTTTTTCTTATCAGTTACATTTTATTAACTCTGTATCCCAGCCATGTCCCGCTCCCTCATTCCCTCCCAATCCCACCCTCCTTCCCTCTTCTAATGGGCTTCTTTGAGCACTATAAACAGATATTTTACTTTCTGGCCAACACCAACAGAGAAGCCAGACAAACTAGAGTAGATGCTCCAAACCTAGGGACAAACAGTCATTCTCTCCTTGAACTCACCTGAGGCAGTCATTTGTGCTAGGAAGAGCAGGTACACAGAAGTAGCATCCAGCTGCAGGTGTCCCCACTCGTCATCACGCACTATGGTGGCACAAGTTTTGGTGTTGTACTTGGCATGCAGGCTATCTTTAGTACTCTGACTATACTTGAAGGACTCTACTTTATCCACCTGAAAACAAAACAGCATAAGGAGCCAGTCAGAAAGATCAACCCGCCTGTCATACGTCTGTAGCGCTATGACATACATCACTGCACTCTGCCTTCAGGCAATTGTGAATATTTGGAATATGTTGTTACCTGTATTTTTTTCCTACACTGAGGAAATCTGTCATTTTTAATAAAAAAAAAACAAATGGCCAAAGACAGCTATTTCCTGTTCATTATATACTTTTCAAATGGTTACTTTGCCATATTGTAGAGAAACTGGAAGTTCAAGTGTATAAGAAGAGTTATTAAAATAACTCATTGCTACACATTTGTTCCTGAGATTAAAGGAGGAATCTGAAGATAAATTGCAAGACAAAGATATTCTTTATTTATTTATTTGTGTGTGTGTGTGTGTGTCTGTGTGTGTGTGTGTGTGTGTGTCTTTGTGTACATAGGGCACCCTCAGAGGCCAGAAGAGGGCATCAGATTCCTTGGAGCTGAAGTTACAGACAGTTAGCTGTAAGCCTCCCAAGCCCAACATGGGTGTTAGGAACCAAACTCAGATCTTCTGTAAGAATAATATATGCTCTTAAACGTGGAAACATCTCCCTAACCCCAAGGGGATGAAATTTGAAGATGCCATGAAAAGAGTTACTGAGAACTGTACAGAGTTACAGAGAAGTAGTATTATAGAAAGCTAAATTTACAGATTAGAAGAGAATCATTGGGATCGGGGATATAGCTTAGTGGTTATGTATCCTGAAGTTGCATAAGGCTCTGGGACCAGTCCTAACACACACATACGGACAAAAGAACTCCTGACCTTGGGTAAATGGCAACTGACCTGACCTCATCCCTGAAATGCAAATGTGATCATTTATGTCTCAGATGTATGATAATACCAGCACATCTTAAACATGGTTCAGAAAATTTATAACTATACCTATTTGATAAGACAGAAAATATGAAAATATAAAATACAAATGAGGTATAAAGAGAAAAATGATATATGTGAGACTAGTAAAGAGATACATACAATATGCAACTGTATATACATTTAAAAATCATTTGTAGACAAGATCTAATTAAGTCAGATTCAGTATGTATGTGTTTTAAGATCCCAGAATAAAGGTTTCTGAGGAAAATACTTTTGTGTGGGGAAAACGTCATGAACTTAAAAAAGCTAAATGGCAATGGTAAAAATATTTGCAATGTATGTGACAAATGATTATATTCATAATACACAGGAACTCAGTAGGCAAAACAGAAACCTGCAAAGAAAAGAGGCAACGCTATACCAGGTAATTCACCAGTAAGGGACTGCAGACTTTCAATTCACATTTAAAAGGATGTTCAGCTATGCTCAAGGTCAGAGAATGCCAATCACTTCAATTTCAAGATTCCTTATCCCCAGTCCTAAAATTGAAAAATACTTTAAAAGAGCCAGGTGCTGTGGTTCAGACCTGTAATCCCAGCAGTCCAAGAGGCAGAGACAGGAGGATCTCTGTGAGTTCAAGGCCTGGTCTACAGAGCAAGTCCGGGACAGCCCAGGTACATAGGGAAACCACGTCTCAAAAAACAACCAACCAACCAAACAAACAAAAATATTTTTCTACCTACATTTTATATCAAAACTCATTTGGTGAAAACTTTGAATTCAAATCAACATAGCGTTATTTATAGGTTTTATTCCATTGAATGCAAAAGAAATGATTCCCTATGATTTTTTCTGTCCACTGAAGACATGAGGAATTATATGATAATGGGGACTGTGCTATATTTTTAAAAATCTGAAAATTTATTAGTTCTAGAACTGATCTGGATCTAAGCACTTCAGATGAGGCTTCTTTTAGACCTGTATCATGCTTTATCTAGGACACATAATTGCAAACAGTTTAATGGTTTTTTTTATGAAAAAGTATTTGTTTTTTTTTAATAAGTCTTTTGTTTTATGTATATGAGTGTTCTGTCTGCACTTACATCTGCCAGAGGAGGGAATTAGCTCATATTGTAGATGGTTGTGAAACACCACGTGGCCTCCCGGGAATTGAACTCATGACCTTTAGGAATAGCAGACAGTTCTCTTAACCACTGAGCCATCTCTCCAGCCCCGAAAAAGTATTTGTAAAGGAAGGAAAAAGACTGGAAGGAAATCATTCCAGCTATAACAGGGTGGTGAGTCTGTGTGACATTCCCACACTTCTAAATTTAGAGTGTACTATTTGTGATTCTGGATAAAAGGCTACAAGCATTATTAAAATGTTACGTCTTTTAGAAGCTGTTGCCAGTGCCGTACCTGTCTCATCATGCAGTGCAGCAGTCCCCTCATTAACTTCACTACACTCTGCAGAAACAAACGGAAACGAGACTTAAACATACTGAGATACAAGAACACTTACTCAGCAGTTTCGGTTGGTACATGACCTTTTGAGAACAAGTAACCTTATCCCGGGTTCTATTTACATGGCACTTACTTTATAGGTACACACAACAGACTGCAGCTAAAAGTTGAATCAAGAGCTATAGTCATGATTCCTTGGATTTAAATAATAGTATAGGCTTTCTTTTTGCAGGCAGTTCTAGCTAAAAACAAACCAGCCATCAAATAGGAGAGAATCCACCTAAAGAACAGGAGCAAGTCAGCTTCCAAGGCTCTAAGGATCCTACAGCCTGACAGCCTCCACACATGCTTCTATTTAAAATTTCCTTTTAGTGTTAAAGATTCGTCTTTCACTTTACATGTACGAGTGATTTGATTATGTGCACATCACACGCATGCCTGGCGTGGGTCGTGAGTGTGTTTCAGAACAACACAGCGTGGCACAGTTTCTCCAGTTCTCTACAAAGATTTCTGTTTCAAGGTGTAGAAGAGCTCAAATCAGCCTCATGTTCCACAGATCATACCTTGAAATTTTTCCAAATAATACCTTGAGGGTGACCATGAAGAGAAACACTTGCTACGACTTGGGAGAGCATTGTGCTTGGCTTTACTTGGAAAGGTGGGTTTTCAGGCACACAAAGTCTGCTGAACCACAGGACACACAGAGAAGACTAGTGAGCAGACAAATAAAAACGGGAGTTTGGATCTCAACTGCGATCAGAGTTGAAGAGAGCTGGCAATCATTCTCATAAAGGTAATAGAAAAGGCATAAAAAAAGAGGAGAGATGATACAAAGAGAATAAACTGAGAAAGATCCAGAAGTGGAGGCTGCCAAAGAGAGATCTCGATTTGCCTGAGTGTTTTTTTTTTTTAAGAGACTTTATCTATATGCTCAAGAAAGGGGACATCTGTAAAAGTATATTTGTGCATAACTGTTTCCAACATAAAATAAGGAAGTTACTTAAATCCATTTCTTATTTCCATCCACATTTCTCGTCTATTCTCTGATTTTATGAGAGAGAAGCCAAAATGAGAGTTGGAAGAAATGACATAAATGACTGACAATGATTTGGGGAAAATCCACACAGTAATGGCAAGTTGGCAGCAGGTAGAAATTTAGTCTGTGGATGTATTGGATTTATTTTATGTTCATTTACTAGTCATAGATCAGTTGTTATCTAGACACATTATTAGATCTGTCTATATTGAAATCACCTAGGTAACTAAAAAATACTAATGATCATGGATGTAATTTCCAGATTCTAATTTAATTAAAGAACACTCCAGTAAGAATATCTCTGAAAAGTGTTCCAAGTACCCAATGTACAGCCAGAGCTGAGAATTACTCATCTGAGTCAGGGACAAATCCAGCCCATCACTGTGTTTGTAAATAAAGTTTTATTGGAACATTACCGTGCTAGTGTTTTAAATATTATCTCTGGTTCTTTTCTGCTATACCTACAGAATTGAGTAATTAAAAACAAGTGACATATACACCAAAGACATTCACTCTCTGATCATTTACAAAGATGGGCGGGTTTTTAATCCCCAGTCTAGATTAATGCTGAGTTGTTTTTTTTTTTTTAACATAAGACCTGATAATCAAATTTTTTGGATTCACAAAACAAATCCATATAAAGTTTAGAACTCCCATAGGAACTTTTGTTTCTGAAACTGTTTCTAATTTTCATAAGGTTCTGAAACATTCCAAAGTTACAAATATGGTGATATAAAAACATTTCTCAGAACAGGCCACTAAAATTTTAGAGCTGGCAATTCACTTTTTTCCTCATTTTTCCACTTAGGTCAAATAAGGAAAGACACCAACTCTGCAGAATGATGGGATAACAGATTTATACTAATAATATTTAAAATTTTGATAAAATTATATCAGGCACGTCATTAACGTACCGATATTAATTTATAGCAAATCAAAACAAGGAACAAACTATTGAGATCAAAATAACACACAATCCAGAGTAGCATATAGGACTAGGGGGGTTTAAAAATTTACTCCCTATGTTTTCCAGTTTTCTCGTATGGCATTATTTCTATAAAAGCCTGTACTTCCTCAGCCAGAACAAAAACTGCAGCAATGTTTTGCCTCTCTCAGTAATGGCTTGAAAGAATTCCAAATGCCTGCTGCTGCTGAAGATAACACTGCAAGGCTTGTCCGACTGCCAGGAACTACAACTTCTGAATATATTGCTGCTGTTAAAAACAACCACATCCCAATATCCTGATTTATAGATCATAGCTGCAGCTCTTATTTCCTAAGTTCAAGGGAGATGACAGGCGAAAGCAGCTGGTGTGGTAAGGCTCCTTCTCGCTAACAGAAGAGGATCTACATATACTTAAAACTAACGGCAGAGCACTTTATCATTAAAGGTATTGTGAAATCCAAAAGATGCCAAATGATTGCCTTTTAGACACATCAGAGGATGTATTCCCTCTGTGTTCAGAAGTTCTATAAAGGATGCTAATTTATTGAGGGGAAGGTGCCTTAAACGTTGGCCTAAAGTCACCTGCTGACTCTGACCTCACTTTGTCCTCAGGCAGGCAATGGGCTCAGTACTGGTCACAGCCATGACGATCAGCAAAGTCATTATTTTTGTCTAACAAGGAAAGCCTGTTTGTTGATGTGTGTCAGTGCCACTCACACAGATACAATTATTTTCAAAAATAAGTAAAACACTGCATATGTGCTCCCAAATATCCTTCCCAGTGAAAATAAGGCGGGGGGACCTGAAAATACTCTTAGAGGATTTACTAATTTTAGGAAATACATCAAGGTAGATTTTCAAAAGTAATCAACATACTGAACCCTTTTCCTTGAACCAGCTGGTTTCAAGTTTCCACTGCAATAACCAAACCAAACCAAAACCACTTCAGTTACAGTACAGGAAATATTTTACAGAATGCAATTCCAGCAAGGTGGTATAGGACCATATTTCCTCCAACTCCTGACCCCCTACTACAGGTGCACATAGTAACACGTCTCTACATAATTGTTTTGATTACCTGCTCCAGTTCATAGGCCTTTGCCTTGTCCTCATCACGGTCCGCATTCTTCCGATATGCCATGCCCAAACCCCACACAGCCAGGATGCTGTACACATTATCTCGGACCCAGGCATCTTTCTGATCATAGCTCGCCGGAAGCAAGCCTGTCACTGGATTCTACAACAACAATCAAGAAGACAGGCAGCCAACCTAAGAGTGTTAAAGTAAACAGAATCCAGGGAATACTTCCCAATCTTGAGTTTTAGAACCCTCTTCTCTTTTGACCAGTTGCAGGCAGATATCATCCCCCAGCTTTACCGAGTTCTACTTGAAAGTAAAAACTGTACATATTTACAGTGTGAAAAATGATGATTTGACACACATACATGAATGTACTGTGACATGAACAGCATATTCAAGTCAATCACCTCAATTTGATATGGTGGTGGAACTTACTCAGCAAGTTTTGGGTACACAAAAAAGTATTGTGGACTAGTCAGTGTGCTGCTGTTTCTAATCAGCATTGCAGAACATACTCATATTTTCACAGGAAATTTGTTCTCTCTCCACATGAATAAGGAAAGAGCTGGCTGAAAGTTTACAGGTCCAAAATGTAGGTATTACTAAAATAATTAATTAATAATAATAAATCATTAAGGTAGTAGCAACTGTATTACCAAGGCTACTGCTAAGTGCTGATTTACAGAAAAATGTAATGTTTTATTTAAATTCAACTACCAATGAAAAACCTGAAGGAAAATATATTTAGAAAAAAAAAAATATATATATATATAGTGCCTTATGCTTATAATTCCCCCACTGGAGAGTCTAAAGCAGGAAGACTGATTCTATTTCAAGGTCAGCAGCCTTGACTACAGTGAGTTTCAAGCCATCATAGGCTACAAAGACTTGGTTTCAAAAACAAACCAACAACCCCCAAAGGAATATATAATCCAGGTGCAGTGGTACATACCTGTAATCCCAGCACTGGGGAGATGAAGCAGGAGGATGGTGAGTTTGAAGTCAGCCTGGACTACATGGTGAAATCCAAATATTCAAACAAAGAAACAAAACTAAAACAACTAGGAAACAAACCAAAAAACCCACTAGCTTGTGGTCTGTTATGCAAATGCGGAAGGCTGTGGCTGAAGGATTCCTAAATTCAAGGCCAGCCTAGACCACTGAGCCAAACAATGAAAGAATACACGAAGATACAAAGAAAACTACCTTCACAATAGTATAAGGTCTCTTAGGATGGCTAAATATTGGCCTGCATCTTGGGGGGGTAAGGGTTATCAAGGGGATAACAAGTGTTATCGCCCCTTGCAACTCTGCTCCTGGAACCCAGCTGTAGCTGGGGATGGGGGCGGGGGGGGGGGCGGCGGTTACTTCTGAGCTCAGAAACTATCTGGAATGACTGAAGAGGGGTTGGGGGTGGGGAGGGGTTGTGGCTTTTCATGCCACAGTTTGGTTCTACTCGAGGTTCAGCACATAACTTTCCTTCGGGACCTCTTAGGGCCTCCCCAGAGGCAAAAGCATTCCAGGGTTCACCCAGGGTCAGTGTCCAGCTGCTCACACTTCAGCCTTGCCTACACTTACCTGATGGCACAAGATGGTCTGATGCACCAGCCTAGCGTAGCCGTCCAGGCGGACTCCCGAGTTACTCCTGCTCCTCATCACGCCCAGTCCCTAACCCCTCAATCCACACTGGGGAAGCTTGGGCGCCAGGCCTGCTGAAACCTCCTAAAGTGCTCCTTCACTCCCGTGGCCAACGGTTCCTGCACAGCACCCAGCTCTGGCGGCCTCAGAGTCCACCTCAGGCCGCGGCTCCGCCACCTGCGGTCAAGGCTTCAGCCTGCAAAGCTCCCGTCTCCCCTCGATCTCCAGTGGCCCGCCGCCGGGTGCCTCATCGGCATCCTCTGCTCTACTGAGGGAGATCGCAGCAGCGGCCAGGAGCCTCCAGGCTGGCAAATGCAGAGGATCAGCGGCCCTGGCGCCACCTCCCCAGGCGCGCGCGGGGGGCGGGGCGTGGGTCCTGCAGCTGCGCGCTGCACCCACGGGCTCGCCACCCTCCGCCCAAAATGTGTTGCCGTAGGCAATGTACTCTCTCTCCTGGGGTTATTTTCGAAACATTACAAGTGACTATTTTAATTTTGCAC
>NW_026596215.1:0-13236 GCF_907164565.1 Psammomys obesus
ACATCTACTTAGTGACTAACCCAGGATGAAAGAGTAGTGTAGGACTATGGAAGTTCAAATCGCAGAATGTAAACAGGGGACTTGATTTCTGCACTGAAATGAAGTAAATGATTTAGAAGTGAAGAAAGCAGCAGGACTATTGGCTTTTCCAGAGTGAGAAATGAGCTCATTTTGCTGGGTGCAGACATCACAGTCATTTGCAGATACAGATGTATGTATCATGGAAGAATATCTGAAAGACTTATACCTAGTAGGAAGAGTGAATTCCACTGGCTGTCTTTGGTTTGGAAAAGCATGGTCCTCTTATTTTGCTGTGTATGCACAACATGTGCATTTTCAGGCATTCCTCTGATCTAGGATGCCTTCACCAGGCAAACTTTTCATAGGAAAAGTTTCTTGCTTCAAACTTGGCCAAAACACTCCAATTAAGAAGTTGATCCCTGAGCTCTTGCTGTCTAATTTCTTTGCTGCAATCATGATGCCTGTGGATAGAGAAGATTCAAAACATATTTTCCAACTTGTTTTCAAGCAGACCCCAGGACCTCAGATGCAGAACCTAAGGGCAGAGTTTCAAAACTCTCAGTGGCAGTGGAGGAAGTGTCAGAAAGAACTTATGGTGATTACTGTGACAGCTGCACTCATTAACAAAGTGAGAAACACACATGTTCCCAAACACTTGAGCTTAATATATACCTGACTGACAAAGTTACAGCTGTATTCACAATTCTTGTGACTGGCCATATGTGTGTGCTAATAGGATGATCTAGATTTTTATCTTTCGGCTCCTGTTTATTCCTAATTTTGTGTGTGCCTTTACCGACAATGAATGCTATGGAAAAATCAAGGAAAATTTTTACCGCAAAGGAGATGTGATGCTTGGGGCATTTTTCCCTCTTCATATTTTTTATATGACCAAACCCAGTCTAAAGGAAATATTTTTCTCTGACTTTAAAGTACAGTAAGTACAATTATTCATTTTATAAGTTCAGAATTTTTGTGACTTAAATGATGTATAGATTAAAACTTCTTTGCATTTTTCACAATCTTTTCCATTATCAAGTATGTTCAAGTATATTTTCATGTGTACTAATATTTCTCTTCCAAAGGAAAAGTGATAATTTTCATGTTATTCATTTTGCTTTCCTCATATGTTATTGGAACTTCATGATCTTTCTTTTTCATGCTTGTAATGGCAAATGATTTGAATTTTTTCAGTGATATGTTTTCAGAGTATGGATAATTTTACCTAAGTAAGACGTGATGCTTCTGGGATTTAAGGCCAGATATGCTCTTGTAAGAGGAGATGATACCACTGAATGTAGAAACTCCTGAGTGCCTGGAATGTTGCTAAAGTGAAAATATTGTCTATGTTACATACAGTTGATTTTACAACATGTCTGTCACCATTAAATTTTGGGAGTATTTTTTTTTCTCAACATACAACTTTTACACTGTCATATTGTTTGTTTCTCATCTCAGTGTTTCTTTGATAATCTTTTTTATTGTCAGACAGATTTAAAATCTTTACTTGTTTGCCATATATTTCCACTGCTTTGGTTTAGTTATATGGTTGTGTACACTGAAATGCTCATTATGTGAGTGTGGCCACTTAAAGCTGTTTTTACTGTAGCTTTTCAAAATTATGCTAGTTGAAGAAATAATGTCAGAAAAGTCTGATTTTCATATATAAATATTCTATTGTGTCTGTTTATAGAGGAAATAAAGGGTGCTTATCCAATACAGATATCACAAATCTCTGTGAACAAATTAAAAAGACCCTGACATAGAGCAATAGAACTTTTAAATATATGAATACAAGAAAAAATTGGTAGAAAGACAATAGGCAGATATTTACAGTATTAAATATAGTTGTGAAGGTAAATTGTGCTCAGTGTAACATTACATATTTTTTTAAAACCTTGGTGGAATGTTAAGTAAAAAAATATCAAGGACAGTGGAGTAAGAAATATGATCAGATATAAAAAATTATCAGATATTTTGGGGTAGTGATACTTTAGTTTGAAAGAAACACATCATAGATGACCACAGATTCAAAACTATACATATATATTACAAATTATTACATATATATGTAATATATGTAATATATATGTATATATACATAATATATATGTACATATATTACATATATATGTAATATATGTAATAATTATGTAATAATATATGTAATAATTACATATATATTATACATAATATTACATATATATATATGTAATAATATTATTACATATATATATGTAATAATTTGTAATTTGATAACTATAATCAGCAATTCAAGTTAAAAATAATTTCTTAAGGATCGTATTTTATCAGAAAATCGCAGATATGTCTCATAGGCTTAGCAGACTGAGGACTTGGGATGCTGGGTGGAGCCCTTTTACTTCATCATAACTAACATCCCTTGTTAATCTCCTTTTCCCCTGCTCTCTACTTTCAGCGTCTCAGTAGCATCTCAGTACATCTGTATGTGATTTTTTCTATATTGTTCACCAACAAGCCCATATGTGAAAAAAGCTTTACTTTCAGTTACATGACCCATGAGTGTCTTGCTTGTAATTGATGAATGAAAGGATTGTAACCTGTAAAAAAATATTTAACTTTTTATACAGTCAAAATAAAATCAAAGTAGTTCATGACAGAAAAACAATAATTTTACTATAAAATATTATCAATTTCTTTATCCAAACATTTTTCTAAGTACACATATACTAGTTTGTATTTTTTTCTGGATATGTGTGTGTGTGTGTTTGTGTGTGTGAGTGTGTGAGTGTGTGTGTTCGTATGAGCAACTCCAAGTTTTCTAGAATATTGCTACAAGTATGTGTAAAAATCATCCTGGAATTTTTTTCTACTTTTTGACCCTTCTGAATATTTACAGTTTAAATGGTTCCATCCCTAACTGAATCAAGATCATGAAAACATTGCTCCACTCCTGCTTGCAACCTTATAATTAAGTTCTCCATTTTCATGAATTGCAGTCCTATGGTCTTTTCTTTGTACACAGTCAGAATGGCCATTCAGTGTCCTTTAAATCCTTTCATGGAGGTCTATAGTATACCTGGCCTGCAACCATTTAACTGAGAAGTACAATTTTGGTGTCTACTCTTCTGTATCTGCTGATTTTTCTTTATCTCCAGATTGTTCTTTTAACTGGTTCCCTGGTTGTATTTTCCAGCTCTACTTTTCATAGAAAATTTAATAAAGATGTAAGGTATATTTTAGAGTCTAGCAGACGTGAGTTCTGATGGCAGTCATTGTCACCATTGTTCTACCCAATTATCTCAAAATTTTACTTACAGAAATAGATGTGAATTCAAAACTGTGTAGATTAATTAGTGGATTAATTAGTAGATTAATTTTCTTTTATAATTTATGGATTAGAAAATTATTTCATTATATTATATTGAAAATTTATTTATTTAATTGAATAATTAAACACTTCATGAAGTATTCTCTAATTTTCATAAGATTACCTGCACTCTGCCCAAAGTGTGGGTATTGATACCTCAATCAGTACAGTCATTCAGAGGCCCTCAGTGGTAGGCTCCTGTAATATTCCTTGTCTTCTCCTGCTTTCAATGTCTATTCTGTTTGTCCTTCTGAATGTGGTTTGAGCATCTTACCTAAGGTCTTCCTTGTTTAGCTTCTTTAAGAGTTTAGATTTTAGTGTGTTTATCCTATATTATGTGCCTAATTAACCACCAATGGGTGAGTATATACTGTGTATGTCTTTCTCCTTCTGGGTTACCTAACTCAAGATTATTTTTTCTAGTTACAGCCATTTTGCCTGCAAATTTCATGATTTCCATGTTTTTAATTGCTGAGTAGAATTCCACTGTGTAAATGTACCACAATTTCTGTATCCGTTCCTTCATTAAGGGACATAGAGGTTTTTTTTTTTCCAGCTTCTGGGTATTATGAATAGAGCTGTTAAGAATATGGCTGAGGAAATATCCTTGTTGTCTTGTTGAACATATTTTGGATATATACCTAGGAGTGGTTTATCTGAATCTTTTTTTTCTTATTGCATTTATGCAACAAACTGTATTTATTGACTTGTTCATCAATATTATGTAAAAATTATGATAAAGGAAAATATTAAAAGCAACCCCAATCTTTGAAGACCTTTACGGTCTTTCTTTTTTTTTTTTCAACTAGGAACTTTTTTAAATTTATTTAAAATTATTCATTTTGTATCCCCCCCATAAGCACCACCCTCCTCCCCTCCCGATCCCACCCTCCCTCCCCTTTCTGCATGCATGCCACTCCCAAGTCCACTGATAGGGGAGGTTCTCCTCTCCTTTCTGATCTTACTCTATCAGTTCTCATCAAAAGTGGCTGCATTGTCCTCTACTGTGGCCTGGTAAGGCTGCTCCCCCCCTCAGAGGGAGGTGATCAAAGAGCAGGCCAATCAGATTATGTAGAGGCAGTCCCTCTTCCCATTACTATGTAACCCACTTGGACACTGAACTGCCATGGGCTACATCTGTGCAGGGGTTCTAGGTTATCTCCATGAATAGTCCTTGGTTGGAGTATGAGTCTCTGGGAAGTTCCCTGTGTTCAAATTTTCTTGTTCTGTTGCTCTCCTTGTGGAGTTCCCGTCCCCTCCAGCTCTTACTATTTCCCACTTCTTACATAAAATTCCATTCACTCTGCCCAACAGTTGGCCATCAGGCTCAGCATCTGCTTTGATAGTCTACAGGGCAGAGGCTTTCAGAGGCCCTCTGTGGTAGGTTCCTTGTTTGTTTCCTGTTTTCTTCTTCTGGCTTTCAAAAGCCCTCTGTAGAAGGTTCCTAGGTTGTTTCTTGTTTTCTTCTTCTTCTGATGTCCATCCTCTTTGCCTTTCAGGATGGGGATTGACCGTTTTAGTTAGGGTCCTCTCTCTTGCTTAGTTTCTTTAGATGCACAGATTTTAGTGGGTTTGTCCTATGTTGTATGTCTATATGAGTGAGTATATACCATGTGTGTCTTTTTGCTTCTGGGACAACTCACTCAGGATGATCCTTTCCAGGTCCCACAATTTACCTGCAAATTTCATGATTTCCTTATTTTTCATTGCTGAGTAATATTCCATTGTATAGATGTACCACAGTTTCTGCATCCATTCTTCAGTTGAGGGGCATCTGGCTTGTTTCCAGTTTCTGGATATTACAAATAAAGCTGCTACAAACATGGTTGAGCAAATGTCCTTTTTGTGTACTTGAGCCCCTTTTGGATATATGCCTAGGAGTGGTATGGCTGGATCTTGGGGAAGCGCTATTCCTAGTTGTCTGAGAAAGCGCCAGAATGATTTCCAGAGTGGTTGTACAAGTTTACATTCTCATCAGCAGTGGAGAAGGGTTCCCCTTTCTCCACAACCTCTCCAGCATGTGTTGTCACTTGAGTTTTTGATCTTGGCCATTCTGATGGGTGTAAGGTGAAATATCAGGGTTGTTTTGATTTGCATTTCACTAATGGCTAATGAGGTTGAGCATTTCTTTAAGTGCTTCTCTGCCATTCGATATTCCTCTACAGAGAATTCTCTCTTTAGCTCTGTTCCCCATTTTTTAAGTGGGTTACTTGGTTTGTTGCTTTTCAGCTTCTTTAGTTATTTATATATACTGGATATGAGTCCTCTGTCAGATAAAGGGTTGGTGAAGATTCTTTCCCAATCTGTAGGCAGTCGCTTTGTTTTGATGACAGTGTCCTTTGCTTTGCAGAAGCTTTTCAGTTTCATGAGGTCCCATTTATTGATTTTTGCTCTTAGAGCCTGTGCAGTTGGTGTTCTGTTCAGGAAGTTTTCTCCTGTACCAATGAGTTCTAGGGTATTCCCCACTTTTTTCCTAGCCGATTTAATGTGTCTGGTTTTATGTTGAGGTCTTTGATACACTTGGACTTCAGTTTTGTGCAGGGTGATAAGTATGGATCTATTTTTATTTTTCTACATGTCCACATCCAGTTGGACCAGCACCATTTTTTGAAGATGCTATCTTTTTTCCATTGGTATGGTTTTGGAGTCTTTGTCAAAGATCAGGTGTCCATAAGTGTGTGAGTTTATTTCTGGGTCCTCTGTTCGGTTCCATTGATCCACCATTCTGTTTCTATGCCAGTACCAGGCAGTTTTTAAAACTGTTGCTCTATAGTACAACTTAATATCAGGGATGGAGATACTTCCAGAAGATCTTTTATTGTAAATGATTGTTTTAGCAATTCTGGGTTTCTTGTTATTCCATATGAAGTTGAGAATTTTTCTTTCCAGGTCTGTAAACAATTGTGTTGGTAATTTGATGGGAATTGGATTGAATCTGTAGATTGCTTTTGGTAAGATGACCATTTTTACTATGTTAATCCTGCCAAGCCATGAGCATGGGAGATCTTTCCATCTTCTCATATCTTCTTCTAATTCTTTCTTCAGAGACTTGAAATTTTTTTTTTCATACAAGTCTTTGACTTCCTTGGTTAAGGTTACTCCGAGGTACCTTATGTCATTTGTGGCTATTGTGGAGGGTGTTGTTTCCCTAATTTCTTTCTCAGCCCTTTTGTCTTTTGTATACAGGAGGGCTACTGATTTTTTTGAGTTAATTTTGTATCCAGCCACTTTGCTGAAGGTATTTATCAGCTGTAGGAGTTCCCTGGTAGAGTTTTTGGGGTCACTCACGTATACGTATACTATCATATCATCTGCAAATAGTGATAATTTGACTTCTTCCTTTCCAATTTGTATCCCCTTGATCTTCTTCAACTGTCTTATTGCTCTAGCAAGGACTTCCAGAACTATGTTGAAGATATATGGAGAGAGTGGGCAGCCTCGTCTTGTCCCTGATTTCAGTGGACTTTAGTTTTGTGAAGGGTGATAAATATGTGTCTATTTCTATTTTTCTACATGTAAAAATCCAATTAGACCAGCATCATTGGTTAAGGATGCTATGTTTTTTCCATTGTATTGTTTTGGGATCTCTGTCAAAATCAAGTATTGGAGGTGGGTGGGTTTATTTCTGGGTCTTCTATTTGATTTTATTGATACACCATTCTGTTTCCATACCAGTAACATGCAGTTTTTAGTATTGTTGTTCTATAGTACATCTTGAGATCAGGGATAGATACCTCCAGATGATCTGTTATTGGACAGTATTGTTTTATTTTTTGTATGAAATTCTGTTTTATTTTTTTATATGAAATTGATAGTTTTTCTTTTAAGTTCTATAAAGCTTTGTGTTGGTATTTTGATGGGAATTGCATTGAATCTGTAGATTGCATTGAATCTGTAGAATATTCATCTTCACCATGTTAATCATATGAGTCCATGAGCATGGGAAATCTTTCCATCTTCTGATGTCATCACCTATTTCTTTATTCAGAGACTTGAAATTTTTTCATACAGGTCTTTCACATGCTCTGATTCTGCAAAAAATTAGAAATAATGCAGAAATTTGTCTCATATATGATCTTTCCTGTTAACTTTTGTGTGTTCTCTTACTGTTATTATCCTAATAAAAATATTGTAAATGAACACATCTAAGAGCATTTGATGCTTTTCCAGAGAATCAGGTTTCAATTCCCTGCATCCACATTGCAGCTCACAACCATCTGCAACTCCAATTTAGGGGACACTCACACAGATATACATGAATGAAAAACACCAATGCATATACAATACATATAATAATAAATAATTAAAAATTAACCATATAATAAGAATACTTTTTGAGCTTCATTACCTTATACTTTTATTCAACTATTAATAATAATTTCTTAACCTATATTGTGTAAGACATTTATATACTTTTGTGTCATCTTTCTTTGTGTGATGGCTAGTTTTATGTTGGCTTGAAAAAAACTAGTCACTGCATCAGAGGAAAACACAACAGAGTAAATGCCTCAATAAGATAGGCAAACCTGTAGTGTATTTTCTTAATCATTGATTGATGTGAGATGGCATAGTCCATTGTGGATGGGACCATCCCTGGGCAGGTGGCCCTGGGTTTCATAATAAGGCAGGCTGAGCACTCAACAGTAAGCAAGCCAATAAACAGCATTCCTCCATGGCCTCTGGATCAGAGATCCTTCCCCCACTTCCTGCTCTGCTTTAGTTTCTGTCTGTACTTTGTCCAATAATGAACAGTGATGAAAAAGTGTAAACCAAATGTGCTGGATAGTTTTACATCAACTTGAGACAAGCTAAAGTTCTCTAAAAGGACAGAACATCAATGAAGAAAAGACCTCCATAAGACTGGCTTGTAGGCAAGCCTATAGGGCATTTTCTCAGTGACTGATGGAGGATGGCCCAGCCCAGGGAGAGTGGGGCATTCAAGGGCTGTTAGTTCTTAATTATATTAAGGAAGCAGGCTGAAAATCCATTCTGAGACATCCAGTAAGTAGACTCTGTGGCCTCTGTTTCACCCCCTGACTTCATGTTCTGGCCCAGTTTTAGTTCCTGCCTTGATTTCTTTCAGTGTTGGACTATGAAGTGGGAGTGTAATCATAATAAAAATTTTCCTCTCCAGTTTGCTTTTGGTTATGGCGTTTCATCACAGCAATAGCAACCATAATAAAGTCACCAAATAAACCCTTTCCTCCACAATTTTCTCACCACCCAACAAATAGCCCTAATGAAAACACTTTGTTTAGGGTTTTGTGTGTGTAAGTGTGTGTGTTTCATGTGCTAGTTCATTGTTATGTATTTACTTATATATTTTGTTTATTTGTTTGTTTTTTGAGACAGGTTCTCTTTAACTCTACATAGCCCTCACAGTTTTGGAACTTATTGCATAGACCAGGCTGAGCAAGACTTTGGAGAGATCTGCTTATATCTGTCTCCTGAACTGTGGGAATAAAGGCATGCACTACTATTTCCAGATAAACCTCTCTCTATCTCTCTTGATATGTGTGTGTGTGTTTCTCTCCCTCCATTCCTCTTTCCTTTTCATCATTTTTGATACAAGGTTTTTGTTTGTATTTCTGGCTCTCCTGAAACTCTCTATGTAGAGTTTAAGGCTGGCCTTAAACTCAGAGATCCATTTGCCTCTGCCTCTTGAGTGATGGATGTGATTAATGGTGTGAACCATCAAACCTATCTTCCATGTTTTTTTAATAATGGTTTGGGTTTTTTATGTTTTATATTTTTAATTTAATTTAATTTGCATATTTATTTATTACAATTTATTCGTATTGTATTCCCACTGCAGCTCACTCCTTCATCACCTCCTACTTCCACCCACCTTCACTCTACTTCCCCTATGCTTTTTCAATTGTCCAATGATAGGGGAGGACATCCGCCCCTTCTATCTGACCCTAGCTTATCAGGTCTCATCAAGGATGGCTGCATCATCTTCCTCTCTGGCAAGACTGCACCCCCAATGGGGAGGTGATCAAAGAGCCTGTTAATGAGTTCATGGCATAGACAAGCCCTATATACCCCTTACTAGGGAACCCACTTGGAAACTGACAGCCAATGGATTTCATTTAAACAGGCGGTCTAGGTTCTCTCCATAAATGATCCTTGGTTGGATTATTATTCACTGCAGGCCCCCTGAACCCAGGCTTTTAACTCTGGTGTTCTTCTTGTGGAGTTCCTGTCCCCTACGGGTTTTTCTATATCCCTCTTCTTCCATAAGGATTCTGGGACTCTGCCCAAAGTTTGGCTATGAGTCTTAGTATCTCCTTCGATACCCCAGTGGGTAGAGTCTTTAGGAGGTTCTCTGTTAAAGGCTCCTGTCCTGTTCCTTGTCTTCTCCTACTTCCGATGTCTATCCTGTTTGCCCTTCTGAATAAGAACTATTCGTCTTTCTTATGGTCCTACTTGTTGTTTAGCTTCCTTAGGGCTATAGCTTTTAGTATGTTTATACTATACGAAATGACTAAGAGTCACCTATAAGTGACTATATATTATATGTGTCTATCTGCTTCTGGGCCCCTTCACTCAGAATGATCTTTTCTAGTTCCTAATATTTGTGTATATATATCAAGATTTCCTTGATTTTTAATTGCTGACTGGTATTCCACTGTGTGAATGCACCACATTTTATGTATCCATTCCTCCATTGAGGGACACCTAAGTTGGTTGCAGGTTCTCGGATTATGAATAGAGCTGCTACAAACATTGTTGAGTAAATGCTCTTATTGAATGATGGGGCATGTTTTGGGTATATGTCTCAGAGTGGTATAGCTGGATCTTAAGGTAGCACTATTCCAAAGTAAAGCACTATTTTCTAAGAAAGTGCCAGATTGATTTCCAGAGTGGTTTTACAAGTTTACATTCCCACCAAAAAAAGGAGGGTTCCCCTTTCTACATATCCTCTCCAGCATGCATCATCCCTTGATCTCAGCTATTGTAATGGGTGTGAGGTGAAATCACAGCATCCTTTTGATTTGAATTTCCCAAATGTCCAAGGACGTTGAGGATTTCTGTAAGTGTTTCTCTGCCATTTGATATTCCTCCATTGAGAATTCTCTGCTTAGCTGTGTGCCACATTTTTTAAATTGGATTACTTGGTTTGTTGGTGTTTAACTTCTTGTTTTCTTTACATATTCTAGATATTAGATCTCTGTCAGATATAGGGTTGGTGAAGATATTTTCCCAGTCTATAGGCAGTCATTTTTGCTCTGATTGACAGCATCCTTTTCTTTAAAGCCACTTTTCAGTTTCATGGAGTTCCATTTATTATTTGTTGGTCTTAGAGCCTGTGTTGTTGGTGTGCTGTTCAGGAAGTTGCCTATTGTGCCAATGAGGTCAAGGCTCTTCCCTACTTTTTTGTTTAACAGGTTAAGTCTGTCTAGTTTTATGTTGATGTCTTTGATCTGCTTGGACTTTAGTTTGATGCTGGGTGATAAATATGGGTGTATTTGCATTTTACTACATGATGACATCCGGTTAGGATAGCACCATTTTTGAAGATGCTATATATTTCCATTGCAGGGTTTTCACTTCTTTGTCAAAGATTAAGTATCCAAAGGTGTGTGGGTATGTTTCTGGCTCTTGTATTTGATTCCACTGATTGAACAATATGTTTCTATGCCAGTACCATGCAGTCTTTATTACTATTTCTCTGTAGTACATCTTTAGATCAGGGATGGAGATACCTACAGACAATCTGTTGTTGTTCAAGATTGTTTTAACTTTCTGGGTGTTTGTTTTTCCATGAAATTGAGATGTGTTACTTCAATGGCTATAAAGAATACTGTTGGTATTTTGATGGGAATTGCTTTGAATCTGTAGATAGCATTTGGCCATTTTTCACTATATTAATTCTACCTATCCATAAACATAAGAGATATTTCCATCTTCTGACCCCTTCTTCAAATTCTTTATTCAGAGACTTGAAGTTTTTTTTCATGTAGGTCTTTCACCTGCTTGATTAGAGTTACACCAAGGTACTTTATATTATTTGTGGCGATTGTGAAGGCTAATGTTTTCCAATTTCTTTCTCAGCCTGTTTGTCTTTGGTATACAGAAGAGCTTCTGATTTTTTTGAGATATTTTGTATCCAGCCACTTTGCTGAAGGGTTTATCAGTTGAAGTAGTTCTCTGGTAGAATTTTTGGAGTCACTAATGTATACTATCATATCATCTGTGAATAGTGATATTTGACTTCTTCTTTCCAATGTCTAGTCCCTTGAACTTCTTTAGTTATCTTATTACTTGAGCTAGGACTTCAAGCCCTAAGTTGTAGAGATATGGAGACAGTGGTCAGCCTTGCCTTTCCCTGATTTCAGTGGGATTGATTTAAGATTCTCTCTGTTTATTTTGATGGTGGCTATAGGCTTGTTGTATACTGCATTTACTGTGTTTATGTATGTGCCTTTTATCCCTGATATCTTCAAATTTTAAACATTAACTGGTGTTGGATGTTGTCAAATGCTTTGTCATCTAAGATGATTATGTGTTGTTGTTTTTACCTTCTGTTCTTTTTATATGGTGGATTATATTGATGGTTTTCTGAGTATTGAACCATCCCTGCATTCCTGGGATGAAGCCTACTTGGTCATGGTGGATGACATGTTTTATGTGATGTTGGATTCTGTTTATGAGTATTTTATTGAATATTTTTGCATCAATGTTCATAAGAGAGATAGGTCTGAAGTCCTCTTTTAATGTGGGGCTCTGTGTGGGTTAGGTTTCAAGGTTACTGTGGTCTCATAGAATGAGTTTTTCAATGGGAACTTTCTACACATTCATATAAAGCAAGCAACTCTCTACATAACAACAGCTGGATCAGGGAAGAAATAATAAAAGAAATTAGAGGCTTCCTAAAATTCAATGAAGGCTCAACTTACCCTACTTATGGGACACAATGAAAACTGTGCTAAGTGGAAAGTTCATAGCACTAAATGCCTTCAGAAAGAAGTTTGAGACATCTCATACAAGCAAGTTAATGACACAACTGACAGCTGTAGGGGGCAAAAAAAAAGAAGATGACATACCCAATAGGAGTAGACAGCTAGAAATAATCAAACTCATGGCTGGAACCAATAAATTAAAAACAAATAAAACAATTCAAAGAATCAATAAAACCCAGAGCTGGTTCTTTGAGAAAATCAACAAGATAGACAAACACTTAACCAAACAAACTAAAAGGCAGAGAAAAACTATCCAAGTAAGCAAAATCGGAAACAAAAAGGGGGTAATAAAGACAGACACTGGGAAAATTCAAACAAGTTTTAGGTCTTACTTCAAAAGCCTATATGCCACAAAATTTGAAAATCTAAATGAAATGGATAATTTTCTTGATAGATTTCATTTATGAAATGTAAACCAAACCAAGATCAGGTAAATAGATTAAAGAGTCCCAAATCCCTCCAAGGACATAGAAGCAGTCATTAAAAGTCTCCCTGTCAAAAAAAGGCTAGGGCCTGAGGGTTTCAGCATAGAATTCTACCAGACCTTCAAAGAACCAACACCAACACTCTTCAAACTATTCCACAAAACAGAAACAGAATATTTGTTTTTTTAAACTTAATAGATTTGACTAGAAACTTCACACAAAATGAAACAAAACAACAGATATTATACAAATAATAATCCAAAAGTAACAATTAAGTATGCAATTGTATTTAGCAGCAGGAAATCATGTAAACCACAAAATAGTGGAGCGCTGTGACAGTTTATAAAGACTAAATTAGTAATGTAGAGACTAGCAATAAAAATATTTTAAGTAAAAATCTATTATAAAGAAATTTCAAATAAAAATCTCCAGGCACCAAAATTAACCAGACCAGAATTCTGTATATCTCAGTGAA
>NW_026596216.1:0-18189 GCF_907164565.1 Psammomys obesus
GGAGCTACAATGCCATAGCCTACCTTTCTGGTGACCTCCATTTACACCGAGAAGTCTAGAGCATGTGTACTCTGAAAATAAAAGTCAGGATTACCTAGAAGGTACTTTGAACAGTGTAGGAGGTCACTTTAAGTTGTTTTCATGGGATTTGTGACGTTTCTGTTTATTTAATTTCTATATGTATACAAGTGGTCTGCTTCACACTTCTTCTCAGTTGGGTTTCCTTAGGTATCTCGATGGACATTTGACTAGATTATTGGGCTTACGTTCTAGGAATTTTTGCTTTATTCTTTCAGAAATATTGTGCACAATCTACATTGTTTTTGCTGTAAAGTAAGTGCAGAAGTTATATTTTGTCTCTGTGTGTAAAATGTCTTCATAATCCTGAGAATTCTCAAGTTTTTTTTTCACATGGTAAATTCAGTTGGCAGCATGCCATCATAAAATGACTGGTGTCACCATCCAAAGAGCAAGCATGGGCTGGACCTTGGCACCCTACACACATCTAGCTGATTGGCAGCTTTGTCTTCATATCAGCCACCTAACATTTGAAATGGGGGCTGTCTGTGACATGGACACATTTGCCTGTTTATGAATCACTTTGCCCTTGCTGGGCTGCCTTCTCTGGCCTCACTGGAGGAAGATGCACTTAGTTTGTATGTAACTTGATGTGCTGAGTAGAGTTGGTATGAAGAGCCTCCCCTTTCATGAGAAGAGGAGGAGTAGGGGAAGAGGATGGGAGGATGATACCAGGAGGAGAGGAGGTATGGCGCTGTAAGCCGGATATAAAGTGACAAAATAAATAAACTAATGAGAAAATGTCAGGTTTCTATGTAAATGAGAGATTATGTTGACTGAAGATTTCTATTGAAGGCTCTTCAATTGAGTGTGACAATATCTCTGAGCAAGTGGCCCTGGGCTGGATAAGAGAGCTCCTGTCATGGAATGATGAGGATACAAGAGCACAAGGCAGTAAACAATATTTGCCATGGTTTTCGCCTTAGTTTTCTCAAAACTTAGTTTCTATCCTAAGCTTCCACAATGATGGACTGTGGTCTGACAGGACTAAACAAGTAAACCCATTCATGACCTGAGATGTTTTTGTTTAGAGTATTCAATCACAGCAGCACAGTAGCAGGTTAGGAAAATTGTATGCCAAAAGTGACTTTGCTCCTGGACGGACCTGAGAATGTTCTCTTTTTAGAGGATTGTGGAAAATATCAGATCTTGAGATGGCAAAAGTCCAGAGCTTAATTGGTTCTTCCTTTAGGACCTGGAAGTTCAGAAAGTTGAGTGTAGTGCATACAGAAGAAGTGGATGGCCTAGGATTTCTGTGGAAAATCAACTCCATAGAAATTTAAGCTATAGGTCATTTGAGTCGTAATTTGGACCCAAATCTTTCTTAGTCTGTTCATGTTCTAAGAAATTAAGTAAGGTAGAACTGAAAAATGGGAAATGATTTCCTAGATGGTGATGTTTGCTTTCAAACCTGGCTTGGATGTTAGTCAAGGCTACATTTGAAATCTTGATTCTCATGTGAGAGCCTTCGGAGTATGAGTCCAAGGATGGAAGATGTACCCACAATATGTTCTGTGTTGTCAACATATTTTACCAATGTTAATATTTAAAATGCTTAATAGAATATATGTGTATATATGTTTCTATGCATTGTTTGAAGTTACATGCATCTTCATGTTGTCATTTGTTACTTTAAGGGACATCATGCTGAAGTTCTGCCTTCTAAGAGAATTATCTAGATTGCTAGATAATGTAACAACAGTGAGATTTGTTTTAAAAAAAGCATGTTATATGTGTGCAATGTAACTATGAGTTCTTAGGCCATGACAGATGTGTGAAGACATGATGAGAATTTTTGGGATTTATTGTGAACATTCTTACATGATGGTCAAGGTCATGTTGCCAGTTTGCACTCTGGATTTTTCAGAGAGTGTATTTTCTTATTTTTATTCTTTTTTATTTATTATAATTTATTCTTTTTTATCCCACCTGCAGCCCCCTCCCTTATCCATTTCCAATCCCACTGTGCCTGTCTCTATGTCTATTAAGTTAAAAAATATTTTGTTTTTTGACTTTATAACCCAATGTTATCCTTCCTTTCTCTTTTCTCAGTCCCCCCTCAAACCACTCTGTCTCTTCCCAGAGAAGGGGAGCCCTCTTTTCCCTGTATCAACCCATCACAACATATCAAGTCATATCAGGACTGAGCATATCCTCATCCACTGAGGCCAGGCAAGGCAACCCTGAAAAGGTTAGGTGATGTAAAAGCAGGCGGTAGAGTTCACATTACTCTACTTCCCACTCCACCCACATGGACCAAGCTGCTCATCATACAGATAAGTTCAGTGAGCCTAGGTCCATACTATTCATGCTCCTTAGTTGATGGCTCATTTTCTGTAAGGTCCGCTGCGTCTGGGTTACTTGTCTCTGTTGGCCTTCTTATGGATTTCGATCCCCTTCAGGTTCTTCCATCTTTCTCCCAGTACTTCCACAAGACCCCCAGAGATCCACCTCATGCTTAGTTGCAAGTTCCAGCATCTGTCTCCATTGGCTGCTGGGTGGAGCCTCTGAGATAACAGGCATGTTTACGCTCTTCTACAAGCTCAGCAGAGCAACATTTACAGTTTCATTGCCTGGCTCTCTAGTGTAAGGTGGGTCTCAGGTTGGCCCAATTTTTGGTTGGACTTTCCCTCAATCTTTGTTCCCTCATTATCCCTAAACTTCTTGTAAGCAGGGTAATTTGTGGATCGTGGGTTTTGTAGTCCAGTTGTTGTTCCCTCTCTCTACTAGTCCTGACTGTCTAGGAGGTGGTCACTTCCTTTTCCATGTCTCTTTTCCCCTGCCCCTCTGTTAGAAGTCCCAGCTAGATAGTCACACCCATTCACACCCAGGTCCTCTCAGGAAACTACCCTGTCAAATAACTCCAAAGAGAAATCCCTTCAGTCTCCCTTCTTGTTCTCAGCCCTCTCATCTCCTACTACAATTCTCCCTACATCTGATACCCACATTTGTTTCCCTCCCCTTTCCAACTTCTGTCCAGTTCCCTCTCTTCATCCACTTCTTCTGTGTGTTTTGTTTTGTATTCTGAGTGACATTCTGGAAACCGCCCATGGGCCCTTCTTGTTACTTAGCTTCTTTGGCTGTGTGTACTAGTATGTTTATCCTGTACTATAGCTCTAACATCAGCTTATAAGCAATGTGTTTCTTTCTGTATCTGGGTTACCTCTATCAGGGTTATCTTTTCTAGTTCAATCCATTTTCCTGCAATTTCCATGATTTCTTATTTTTAATAACTGAGGAATATTCCATTGTGTAAATGTACTAGATGTTCTTTATCCATTCTTCACTTTCTGGCTGTTATGAGTAAAACTGCTATGAACATAGTAGAACTAATGTCCTTGTTCTATAATGGAACATCTTTGGGATGTATTCTCTGGAGTGGTATAGATGAGTATTGAGGTAGATTTCTGAGAATGCACCAGTTTGATTACCAGAGAAGTAGTACAAGTTTACACTCCCATCAGACCTGGAGGAAAGTTCCCATTTCTCCACATCCTCACCAGAATGTGTTGTCACTTGAGTATTTTATCTTAGCAATTTGAATAGTGTAAGATGAAATCTTAAGAGTCATTTTGATTTCCATTTGTGTGATGGCTAAGGACTTTGATCATTTCTTTCAGTTTTTCTCAGCCATTTGAGATTCCTCTGTTATGACTTCTCAGTTTAGCTCTGAACCTCATTTTTAAATGGGTTTATTTGATTTGTTGGTGTTTAATTTCTTAAGTTCTTTGTATATTTTGGATATTACCTTTCTGTCTGATGTAGGGTTGGTGTACATATTTTCCCAATCTGTTGACTGCTGTTTTGTTCTATTGACTTACAGAAGCTTTTCAGTTTCTTGAGATGCCATTTATTGTTGATCTCAGAGCCTGTGCTGCTGTTGTTCTCCTGTGTTAATTAGTTTCAGAATTTTCTCCACCTTGTCTTCTATATGATTTAGAGTCTCTGGGTTTATGTGACGGTCTTTAATTCCCTAAGACTTGAGTTTCTGCAGGGTGATACAAAGGGTCTATTTTCATTTTTCTATGTGCAGACATCTACCACCATTTGTTTAAGATGCTGTCTTTTTTTCCATTGTATAATTTTGGCTTCTTTGTTGAAAGTAAATTCCAATAAGAGTGTGGGTTTATTTCTGTGTCATTGTTCCAATTATTGAGGATTGTACTGCTATCAAGGGTATTTTATTTTTCCACTTGAATTTAATGTTTGCTCTTTCAAGGTCTGTAAAGAATTGTGTTGGAATGTTGTTGGTAAATGGATTGAACCTGTGGAATCCATTTTTTAAGAATGCTCATTTAGAGAAAGTGGATATAGGGAACATTTGTAACTGTTCAAACATACATTTCATTTAAAAAAATCACATTAATATTACAGTTTAAAATGAGGCACTTCAGGTTTCTAGATATTTATGCAGAACTCAAATGAATATATAACTCTGTAGAAACTTGAGAAAGATATTTAAGTTTTTTCATCTTGTTTGATTAATTTTTGCATATTATTCAGGATCTTATTATGTACCCCTCAGTGTCCAGGAACTTCTTGCAAAGAGTCGTCTACCATTCAGCTCTGTGAAATACACCAGCCTCTGTTTCCTGAATGATTTTGGAATTAAAGTCATCAGAAAATACACCCAGCCTGCCCATTCTTATAAGAGTCAGGAATAATTTATACTATTTGTCTCATCTCGGCTCAGTAATTTTGATCTGTTCTCTCTTTCTCTCTCTTTATCTGTTAATTGACATTTCTCTTGCAAGCTATAGCCTACTAAAAGGATGCAGAAATTAGAGAGGTGAACCTCACTATTGAGTTTACTCCTAAAAAGAGTTGGTGATTACATTACAACTTGTGTGTTAGAAACTAAGTAGAAGTACCACCAGAATACATTGAAAATATTTTAAATGAAGGATACATTTCCAGTATTCTAAGTATCATGCTTTCTGTTGTACATGTGTGTGGATATTTTAGACAGCATTGACCTACAATGATGTGCATGTGAATTTCACTCGAGAAGAGTGGGCTTTGCTGGATCCTTCCCAGAGGAATCTCTACAAAGATGTAATGCTGGAGACCTACATGAACCTCACTGCTATAGGTAGGACAGTGAATTTTCTTTACCTTTTAAAATATGGGGAAAACTCATTATTCATTATTGAAGTGCTTCTGCAATTTCTCTTGAGGATGAGAAAGAAAGAGGTGAATGGTTCTTTGATTGACCATAGAGCACGACTTAAATTTTGTCTTATTTCCAATAATAAAGCATACGTTTTCTGTTACTGTATTTTAGGCTACAATTGGGAAAGTCATAATATAGAAGAGCATTGTCAAAGTTCTAGAAGACATGCAAGGTAATTTTCATTGTAAGCTGATATGAATATGGTTCTGAGAAAATTTTAATATGTTCTGAAAGTTTGAAAAAGAAGGGACAGTGTAAATGAACTATTTTAAGTGTATTTATTGATGATGACTAACTTGTTACTAAACCATGTACCTCCATGTTAGGTATTTGATGTGTGTTTGCAAGGCACTCCTCTAAGAAAGAATGCAAGGAAAGCATACTTACACAAGATCAATGTTTAAGTTCTTTACTCATTAGCACTATGAGGTAAAACTGCAATTTGTTTAGTCTCCTACAACTCAGATATTGCCAAATGTATTCACAGTAAATAGGCGATGAAATTATATCCCAAAAATTATACTAATCACCTCGTGCATAGTAAAATAGGGCTTCTCATATACTTGTAGTAATATGCCTAAGTTTTGTGAGAAGGGCAGTTTTTTAGAGTCAAGAATGTTGTTGTGGAAAAACCATAATCCCTATAGCACATGTCTGTGATGAACAAAAATCAAATGTGTGAATGCATCATGAAATCATGACATTTATTATTCTTTTAATAGTTAGTTATATCATCATGTATCACAATGAGTACAAGTGATTTTAATATGTGTATATTGAAAGAAACAATGTACCACCCAGAACAACTAAAAGGTATAGTAGTCCCCGTTTTGAGTAGATGTTTAGAAATTGATACCTATTATGCTTTATATGGGCTATTTAGAACTGCCAGCGATACAAATAATGACACAGAGGCTTTTTAATATTTTAAAGCTTAGGCAATTTAACTGGGCAGATTCTGAACCCTTTTTTTTCCTAACACAAACCTAGCACAGTGTCCAAATGCATGGCCAGTTCCACCTCTTTGTTCATGTTCGTATCCATTATTAACTTCACTGTCATGCTGGTGAGTGGCCTGTCATTTGCTTTCTTCTTCCCAGCAACCCTCTCTCACTCAGAAGTTCTGTCCTCCATTTTGTGCCCTATCACTTATTAGCTCTTTCTTATTTCCAATAGATAAGTAAGGAAGCACAAATGTTTACAAAATATAGGACAGGTGATCGGCCATACAACTAACAATACTATGATTTTGTCAGTACTATTCACATATACTGGCACACTTTCACACAATATACACCAACATCAATTAACTGGTTATTCACCTTCATTAGGAATTCTCACAAAATCACACTGCAAAAATGAGTTTTAGAAATATACAAATTATTATTTTTCTCGTAGTTATCTTTACATATTTAGTATGACTCACAGTATGGGGAAAGTTATTAATCCAGTCATTGTGTTAAAGCTCTGAGGTATTGCAGTTTTCTACAAATATGTGGTAAAACATCTTATAGAAGAAAGTATATAATAAATGTGAGCCAGGTAACAAATATTTTTACCATCACATTTATTTTCAAATATGCAAAACAACCCGTAGAGGAGAACACCGTGAATATAAAAATAATGATGTAAACTCAAAATGTAATTCTTCTTTACCTTTAATTCAAATTGCAAAATTAAGTCATGTGGCAAAAACATCCATTAGTGTAATGACTGCGGAAATGGTGTCATATGTGCAATTATCTTTGCAGGTATGAAAAAAATCAATGTGCAGACCAACTCCTTGAAGATACTCAATATGAATTCTTTGCAGATCACAGTAATCCCCACACATGTAAAGGTATGCATACTGGTGCGGATCACTATGAATGTAGCCTATATAGTAATGCCTTTGGAAATAAAAGTCATATCCTAAGACATAAAAGGATACATATAGGAAAGAAACCTAATGAATGTAACCGATGTGGTAAAGCCTAGGCATCTAACAGTGATCTCCTAAGACATAAAGGAACTCACACTGGAGAAAAACCTTATGAATGTAATCAATGTGGTAAAGCTTTTGTACGTAACAGTCATCTCCTAATACATAAAAGAACTCACACTGGAGAGAAACCTTTTGAATGTTACCAATGTGGTAAAGCCTTTGCATATAACAGTAAACTTTTAGTATATAAACAAACTCACACTGGAGAGAAACTTTATGAATGTAACCAATGTGGTAAAGCTTTTGTACATAACAGTCATCTCCTAAAACATAAAAGAACTCACACTGGAGAAAACCTTATGAATGTAACCAATGTGGTAAAGCCTTTGCATGTAACAGTAATCTCCTAGTACATAAAAGAACTCACACTGGAGAGAAACCTTATGAATGTAATCAATGTGGTAAAGCTTTTGTACGTAACAGTCATCTCCTAATACATAAAAAAACTCACACTGGAGAGAAACCTTATGAATGTAACCAATGTTTTAAAGCCTTTGCATGTAACAGTAGTCGCCAAAGGCATAAAAGAACTCACACTGGAGAGAAACCTTATGAATGTACCAATGTGGTAAAGCCTTTGCCGATAACAGTAGTCGCCAAAGACACAAAAGAACTCACATTGGAGAAAAACCTTATGAATGTAACCAATGTGGTAAAGCCTTTGCATGTAACAGTGATCTCCAAAAACATAAAAGAACTCACACTGGAGAGAAACTTTATGAATGTAACCAATGTGGTAAAGCCTTTGCATGTAACAGTGATCTAAAACATAAAAGAGCTCACACTGGAGAGAAACCTTATGAATGTAATCAATGTGGTAAAGCCTTTGCATGTAACAGTGATCTCCTAGTACATAAAAGAACTCACACTGGAGAGAAACCTTATGAATGTAACCAATGTGGTAAGGCCTTTGCCAATAACAGTAGTCGCCAAAGGCATAAAAGAACTCACACTGGAGAGAAACCTTATGAATGTAACCAATGTGGTAAAGCCTTTGTAGATAACAGTGCTCTCCGAAGATATAAAAATCCATGTTGCAGAAAATCCTTATGAATATAACTAATGTCATGACGTCTTTTCATGGAAGACTTATCTTGAACAAGAACACTTATTGGAGTGAAACGCTATGAATATAACCAATGTGTGAAAAACTTTGCCTGCCATAATAATCTCCATGTACATAGAAGAAACACACTGGATAGAAACTTTATGAATATAATCAATGTGATAAAGCATTTTGACATAATAGTAATCTCCTATGACATAACACATACTAGAGAGAAACCTTATGAATGTAATTAAGGAGGTAAAGCTATTGAATGTAACAGTAGTCTAATACAAAAAATATCTCACACTGGAGAGAACTCTTATGGATGTAATCAATGTGTTAAAGCCTTTGCATGTAACAGTCTTCTCCTAATAAATAAAAGAGCTCACACTTGAGAGAAACCTTATTAATGTAATCTATGTGGTAAAGCCTTTTCACATATCAGTCAACTCCTAGTAAAAACTTGCTCTACACAATCATCTTCAATGTCATGAAAGAATTCATAATGGAATGAAAGACTGAGTGTATTTACATGGTGAAGCTATTCCACATTTGTATAATCTTCGTCATCATGAAAGAATTCATACAGAGAGAAACTTTATGAATGTGTTAAAATGGGAGAGCTTTGCACATATCTATATTCTACATCATCATAAAAGTTTCAAAATTGAGAGAAAAATCTGAGAATATAATAAATATGGTAAGGCTTTTGTGTTCTTCTGTCCACTGAATCCAATACAACTCAAACACATCAATACAGATGAAAAAAAATATTGTCATCCAGTTTGATGGACACATAATGTTGAATTGTGAGGCCTACCCATCCAATGAACTCAAAAGTTACAGAGGTTCTGAGCTTGAAAATCATAAACATCTTTATTGTTTTACAACTGAATTATTTCCATCAGTCATGGTTTAGGGATATGGGATTTGTTTATGTCATTGAGAAAGTCACCTGATGCAAAATGTCGGTTTTACAGTCAAAACAATCATATCCAGTTGTTCTTTTGTGGTTAGGAAAAGGTATTATGTTTTAGGATAGAGAATCTGTGGTTTGGGTCAGTCATTATGTTAGGGGACCAGAAACCATGGTATGGAACAGTCATGTTTTGGGCAACAAAAGTTAAGTATTTAAAGCTGGTCAGCTATTGGGAAGTCTACAGCTTTCCTAGGGACTATGAACTTAAACTTATGTTCACCCTATAAATCAATGGAGGCTGGAATTTAAAAGGCAATACTTAAGGCAAATTGCTTTTGCATGATCCCACATAATTTGCTTTTACATGTTTTGCATATCAAAATCATCTTCAAGTATACAAATGAACAGATAGTAGAGAAAAACCTTACACATGTCTTCAATGTGATAAAGCCTTTCTTAATACAGTTATCTCCAAATACATAAAAGAAAACACATTGCAGTAAAACCCTCTGAAGAAGCAATGTGGTAAATCCTTTTCATAGGGTTTTCTTTGAAATCATGAGAAAAAGTCATGTTGCAGAGAAACCCCACGAATGTAGTCAGTATGGTAAAGTTTTCTGCTTCATGCTACCATTATATAAGAGCAAAAGGTTTACTGTGTGGGATACATCTTTAAACCTTTGCCTATCACAGTACTCTTTGAGAACCTAAAAGAACTCATTCTGTAGAACATCTGTTAGAATAAAAGATTTGTTAAGGTCTTTGACCCACCAACTTGCATTCAATTACACTAGATTAGTTTGGAGGAAAATTCTAACAAGTGTCAACAATGTATGCATGTGTTTGTGACATCCATTCTTATTTTGTTTCCAATTGAAATCTCATGGACCAAAGGCATATGGATTGAAACAATAAGATAATATATTTTTATTACACAATCCACTTCAATTACATGAAATAAATCATCCAGTTGTAAAATTTATGTGTGCATATTAGTGCATTTTCTGTGACCAAACACAATGTCTAAGGCAACATCCAAACGTATTTACTTTGCCTTATGATCGGAGAGGATATGGGATCACTATAAATTGGGCAAGACAAGTGTCGTACGTGTCTGAAAAAGTAGGAAGCTTGGAGCTCACAACCTCCACCTCCAGCATGAAGCAGAGAGTGGTAACTATAGACGGTATGCAGCTGAAAACTATCAAGCCCACCCCAAGTAACATACTTTCTCCAGTAGGGATACAAAACTGAAAAGGATTCATTTCTCTGATTTCAAACCTACATGTTTCATTTCTGTTACATGAAGGAATTCATGATGACGACATTTCTAAATAACCTGTAGTTGCCTCAACACCTGAATTCAGTAATGAATGCTTATACAAGTAAAACATTCATGAGTAAACATATATTTAAGAATTTGCTTTAATTTCCTTTATGTGATAACAGTTTGTCTTTGTGTTTATGTGCCTGTCCATTCTAGTTTCCAAGTAGACTAGACCCACTGATTTTCTCATACCAGGAATCACAGAAAGTTGTCAAAAACCTGACCTAGGTCCTGGGAATGAACTTGTCTTAACTGCAAAACCATTTATCTAGTACTGTAAATATCTTAAATCTTAATATATCATCTTGATGTCAGGAAGTAGAAAAGCATTCATAGAAGAGAGCAATCTTATATTTGCAAAAGAGTTTATTACTTTGGACATAATAAATGTATTCATTTCCAAGAAAAGAAACTATTTTGAATCTGTTTTTATCACAGCCTCGGAGGAAGTAATTATTTACCATGTTCACTTCATTGTAATGGAGGAGATCACCAATTGTGGTTGTGGTCTGAATTTTGAAACATTGGAGTAGGTATTGAATTTGTTGTGTGTGTAGCAAATCCATTCACAGAAGTTTATTAGGTTCTGATATTCCTTCTGGGGCAGATGTTCATATTCTAATGCATTTCCATTTGGTGAGAGTTATTGTTCTGCTGCAATGTATAGAATGGAATCCCCATCCTCTATGTGGTCCATTGCTTATTTATATCAGGCCATGTGAGATCATAGTTTTCAAGGAAGGGTCTATGAGAACTTGTACTTTTTTTATGTTTTCACAAATTCATTTAAGATGTTTATTTTTAAGCCTTGCTTGGATATCAACAATTAAGTGATGCTTAATAATATGTATATACATATATATGTATATATTGTTTGAAGTTTCATGCTTCTAAATGTTACCATATTTACTATATGGCACATCATCTTGAAATATTGCCTTCTTAGAGATTTATCTAGAGGTGATAGTTAATGTAACAGCAATGAGATTTATTTCAAAAACCCATGTTGTGTGTGTAATGGACACACATTCATTCTTAGGCTATTACAGATATATGAAGAGTGTGTGATAATTTATAGGGTCTATGTTGGTCATGGTTATATGATCTTCAAGGTTATGTTGTCAGTTTTGCATATCACAATCTCTTCCCACTGAGCTCATTGAGATGCATAAAATTTAGTTGAAACATTACATCAGTACAATATTGTCTTTTATTCAGAGTATGATTATATTGTCATCTGAGAATGGAAGAAAATGAAATGATGTGAATAATAAATGCTACTTGCAAATGAAAATTATACACTCCTGTCTTGTTTTGGAATGTGTTAGTTCTTTCTTAGGAGTAAAGACTTGTTCTTAAGACTTTCTTAAAACTACATGGCATCTTCAGAACCGAGCCATCCAGAGGCAAACAGTCCTGAACAATGCAGCATAATAGAAAATCAAGAAGATGACCTTACATCTATGTTGATGAAGAGGATAATAGAGGAAACAAATAAAATACGTAAAGAATTAGAGGAAGATAAAACCAAACAGATCATGGCTATCCGTAAAGAAATGGAGGAAGATAAAGACAAGCAGATTAGGGCCATCCATGAAGAAATATGGGAAGATGCAGCCAAACAGCTTGTGGCCTTCAGAGAAGAAATAATTAAATCACTGAAAGAAATAAAAGAGACAGAGTTGAAGGAACCCAAGAAAATTAGCTTCTGTCAAGAAAACACAGGAAATAATTTACCTTACTACAGCAAAACAAAAAGCAACCAAGCACACAACCTTATGAACACAGCCAACATCAATATCAAAGGATCTAACAGCCACTGATCATTAATCTCTCTCAACATCAATGGACTAAACTCTCCAGTAAAAAGACACAGATTAACAGAATGGATACGTAAACAAAACCCAGCAATCTTTTGCATACAAGAAACACACCTAAGTCACAAAGATAGACATTACGTGAGGGTAAAAGGTTGGAAGATGACTTTCCAAGCAAATGGACCCAGGAAACAAGCAGGAGTAGCCATTCTAATATCTGATAAAATAGACTTTCAACCAAAATTAATAAGAAGAGATGAGGAAGGACACTTCATACTCATCAAGGGAAAATTCCACCAGGAAGACATCATAATCCTGAACATCTATGCCCCAAATACAAGAGCACCCACATTTGTAAAAGAAACATTGATAAAATTTAAACCACATATACATCCCCACACATTAATATTGGGAGACTTCAACACCCCACTCTCAACAAAGGACAGGTCAACAAAACAGAAATTAAACAAAGAAACAATATCTCTGACAGAGGTCATGAATCACATGGACCTCATAGACATTTACAGAACTTTACACCCAAACACAAAAGAATTTACCTTCTTCTCAGCACCTCATGGAACCTTCTCCAAAATAGATCATATAGTTGGTCACAAAGCAAGCCTCAACAGATACAAGAAGACTGAAATAATCCCTTGTATCCTGTCTTATCACCATGGAATAAAGCTGGATTTCAACAACAACAGAAATAGCAAAAAGCCTACACACACATGGAAACTGAACAACTTGTTACTAAATGACAGCTGGTCAGGGAAGAAATAAAGAAAGAAATTAAAGCCTTCATAGAACTCAATGAAAATGAAGACACAACATACCCAAACTTGTGGGACACAATGAAAGCAGTGCTAAGAGGAAAGTTCATAGCACTAAGTGCCTTCAAGAAGAAATTCGAGACAGCTCATTCAAGCAACTTAATGGCCCACTTAAAAACCCTAGAAAAAGAAGAAGCAGACACACCAAGAAGGAGTAGACGGCTGGAAATAATCAAACTCAGGGCTGAAATCAATCAATTAGAAACAAATAAAACAATTCAAAGAATCAATGAAACCTAGAGCTGGTTCTTTGAGAAAATCAACAAGATCGACAAACCCTTAGCCAAGCTAACTAAAAGGCAGAGAGACACCACCCAAATCAACAAAATCAGAAATGAAAGGGGGACATAACTACAGACACTGAGGAAATCCAAACAATCATTAGGACTTACTTCAAAAGTCTATACTCAACAAAATTTGAAAACCTAAATGAAATGGACAATTTTCTTGATCGATTTGACTTACCAAAGCTGAATCAGGACCAGGTAAATCAATTAAATAGTCCTATATCCCCCAAAGAAATAGAAGCAGTCATCAAAAGTCTCCCAGCCAAAAAAAAGCCCAGGACCAGATGGTTTCAGTGCAGAATTCTACCAGACCTTCAAAGAAGAGCTAACTCCAATTCTCTTCAAACTATTCCACAAAATAGAAACAGAAGGAACATTACCAAACTCATTCTATGAAGCCACAATCACCTTGGTACCTAAACCTCACAAAGACTCAACAAAGAAAGAAAATTTCTGGCCAATCTCCCTTATGAACATTGATGCAAAAATATTTAACAAAATACTTGCAAACCGAATCCAAGAACACATCAAAGATATTATCCACTATGTCCAAGTAGGCTTCATCCCAGGTATGCAGGGGTGGTTCAATATATGGAAATCCATCAATGTGATCCACCATATTAACAAACTAAAAGAAAAAAAAACATGATAATCTCCCTAGATGCTGAAAAAGGATTTGACAAAATCCAACATCCATTCATGTTTAAATCCCTGGAGAGATCAGGGATACAAGGCACATATCTAAACATAGTTAAGGCGATATACAGAAAGCCTATAGCCAACATCAAACTGAACAGAGAGAAACTTAAAGCAATCCCACTGAAATCAGGGACAAGACAAGGCTGCCCACTCTCTCCATATCTCTTCAACATAGTGCTAGAAGTCCTTTCTAGAGCAATAAGACAGTTGAAGGAGATCAAGGGGATACAGATGGGAAAGGAAGAAGTCAAATTATTACTATTTGCAGATGATAAGATAGTATATATGAGTGACCCCAAAAACTCTACCAGGGAACTGCTACAGCTGATAAACACGTTCAGCAAAGTGGCCGGACACAAAATTAACTCAAAAAAATCAGTAGCACTCCTGTATAAAAAGACAAAAGGGCTGAGAAAGAAATTAGAGAAACAACACCATTCACAATAGCCACAAATGACATAAAGTACCTTGGTGTAACCCTAACCAAGGAAGTCAAAGACATGTATGAAAAAAATTTCAAGTCTCTGAAGAATTAGAGGAAGATATGAGAAGGTGGAAAGATCTCCCATGCTCATGGCTTGGCAGGATTAACATAGTAAAAATGGCCATCTTACCAAAAGCAATCTACAGATTTGATGCAATTCCCATCAAATTGCCAACACGATTCTTTACAGACCTGGAAAGAAAAATTCTCAACTTCGTATGGAATAACAAGAAACCGAGAATTGCTAAAACAATCCTCTACAATAAAAGATCTTCTGGAGGTATCTCCATCCCTGATGTCAAGCTGTACTATAGAGTAACAGTTATAAAAACTGCATGGTACTGACATAGAAACAGAGTGGTGGATCAATGGAATCGAACAGAAGACCCAGAAATAAACCCACACACTTACGGACACCTGATTTTTGACAAAGATGCCAAAACCATACAATGGAAAAAAATAGCATCTTCAACAAATGGTTCTGGTCCAATTGGAAGTCTACATGTAGAAAAATGAAAATAGATCCATACTTATCACCCTGCACAAAACTGAAGTCCAAGTGGATCAAAGACCTCAACATAAAACCAGACACATTAAATCGGCTAGAAAAAAAAGTGGGGAATACTCTAGAACTCATTGGTACAGGAAAAAACTTCCTGAACAGAACACCAACAGCACAGGCTGTAAGAGCAACAATCAATAAATGGGACCTCATGAAATTGAAAAGCTTCTGTAAAGCAAAGGACACTGTCATCAAAACAAAGCGACTGCCTACAGATTGGGAAAGAATCATCACCAACCCTTTATCTGACAGAGGACTCATATCCAATATATATAAAGAACTAAACAAGCTGAAAAGCAATAAACCAAGTAATCCACTTAAAAAATGGGGAACAGAGCTAAAGAGAGAATTCTCTGTAGAGGCATATCGAATGGCAGAGAAGCACTTAAAGAAATGCTCAACCTCATTAGCCATTAGGGAAATGCAAATCAAAACAACCCTGAGATTTCACCTTACACCCATCAGAATGGCCAAGATGAAAAACTCAAGGGACAACACATGCTGGAGAGGTTGTGGAGAAAGGGCAACCCTTCTCCACTGCTAGTGGGAATGTAAACTTGTACAACCATTCTGGAAATCAATCTGGCGCTTTCTCAGACAACTAGGAATAGCGCTTCCTCAAGATCCAGCCATACCACTCCTAGGCATATACCCAAAAGAGGCGCAAGTACCCAAAAAGGACATTTGCTCAACCATGTTTGTAGCAGCTTTATTTGTAATAGCCAGAAGCTGGAAATAACCCAGATGCCCCTCAACTGAAGAATGGATTCAGATACTGTGGTACATCTATACAATGGAGTATTACTCAGCAATGAAGAATAAGGAAATCATGAAATTTGCAGGTAAACAGTGGGACCTGGAAAGGATCATCCTGAGTGAGTTGTCCCAGAAGCAAATAGACACGCATGGTATATACTCACTCATATAAACATACAACATAGAATAAACCCACTAAAATCTGTACATCTAAACAAACTAAGCAAAAGAGAGGACCCTAACTAAAATGTTCAATCCCCATCCTGAAAGGCAAAGAGGATGGACATCAGAAGAAAAAGAAAATAGGAAACAACCTCAGAACCTGCTACAGAGGGCCTCTGAAAGCCAGAAGAAAACAGGAAACAACCTTGAAACCTGCCACAGAGGGCATCTGAAAGCTTCTGCAGTATAGACTGTCAAAGCAGATGCTGAGCTTGATGGCCAACTGATGGGCAGAGTGAATGGAATTTTATGTAAGAAGTGGGAAATAAGAGCTGGAGGGGAGGGAACTCCACAAGGAGAGCATAGAACAAGATAATTTGAACACAAGGAATTTCCCAGAAAATCATACTCCAACCAAGGACTATTCGTGGAGATGACCTGGAACCCCTGCACAGGCGTAGCCCATGGCAGTTCAGTGTCCAAGTGGGTTACATAGTAATGGGAAGAGGGACTGCCTCTGACATAATCTGATTGGCTTGCTCATTGATCACTTCCCCCTGAGGGGGGAGCAGCCTTACCAGGCCATGGTAGAGGACAATGCAGCCACTTTTGATGAGAACTGATAGACTAAGATCAGAAAGAAGAGGAGAACCTCCCCTATCAGTGGAATTGGGGAGTGGCATGCATACAGAAAGGGGAGGGAGGGTGGATTTGGGAGGGGAATAAGGAGGGGCTTATGGGGGGATACAAAATGTATAAAGTGTAATTAATAAAAAAAAGAAATAGGAAAAAAAACACATGTTAGGAAATTACAAATTAAAAAAAAAAACTCACCCTGCCTCATTTCTAGATAATACTGGTGAGCAAACATGTGTATCCCAGGATCCTAAGCTCTAACAGGCCTGGTTAGCATATTGCTTATCTGTGGAGTGTTTTACAGACAGTCTTTCCTCAGCTAAATTCTAACTGGGACCACTAGTTTCTCAGCAATAGTAAATCCTTTACATCATCAGTTCTACTCTTCTATATCACAGCTTAATATTGGAATGCTCTCTGACACAGGACATAAACCATTTACAACTCCCACAAATTTCAAATGGATCTTTTAGAACTGAGAGAACCTACATGACACTCCCAAAGATCTCCAGTAACTAAGCCTAAAATGGTGACCTAAAGGTCACCAGATTAGAGACTCTACCATAAGGTCACCACGAATTGGGCCATATTGTAAGATTCCCTACACAAGGAACAGCCTGAGGATAACCACAAGGATGAGAAGGTATCTCATCTCAAAATGGGGCATTTGTGCTGAGCAGCCTACCAACCTTGTAGTAGAACATTGGATGACACAGAAAATACCTAACATTCCTAGAGATAGCTCGCTCAATGATAGTTATGTTAGCTAGCCAATCATTTTCTAAAAAGCTTGCCCTTGCTCAATGCCACCCAAACCTGTAACTGTTAAACTGGAACTTCCTGGTCCTTCCTAAAACCATAATCAAAACCCTGCCATGCAACTCCTCAGGCCTCTCCTCTCTGATCCACTGTGTTGGTGATGTTGGAGAGACCCAGCTTTAGCCCAAATAAAACTCTTTGCTCTTGCATATGAGGTCTGGCTTCTGATGATCTTTGGGGATCCTAAGACCTGGGCATAACATGTGGGGTCTCATATTGGATCCTCAAGGCTCCCAAGCACCCCTGGCACATGGAACTGAATAGCCAGTAAGTGAACACTCTGTCTGTGTCTGTCTCTGTGTTTCTCCAGTTTCTTTTTTCAGGCCTTGAGGCAAAATGTGCAATCTATGTGGTCAGAAAGGTTAGAGCTGATGCTCTGGACAGCTGTGGGCCAGATGGGGCCTGGAAAGAAGGGGCACATCTGTAAAGGGAGTTCGGCACCGAGTTTTCTATGATCTCTGGACCTCAGAGAGGATGGATGTGCCCCTATCTGGAAAGGGTGGTAGAGTACCCAGTTTTCTGTGATCTCTGGATCGTTGGACAAGGACAATGCAGGTAGTAGCTCCTGCATCGAGGATTCGCTGATATCCTACTTTCATTTCTTCCAC
>NW_026596217.1:0-2612 GCF_907164565.1 Psammomys obesus
GACTTTCCAAGCAAATGGACCCAAGAAACAAGCAGGAGTAGCCATTCTAATATCTGATAAAATAGACTTTCAACCAAAATTAATAAAAAGAGATGGGGAAGGACATTTCATACTCATCAAGTGAAAATTCCACCAGGAAGACATCACAATCCTGAACATCTATGCCCCAAATACAACAGCACCCACATTTGTAAAAGAAACATTGATAAAATTTAAACCACATATAGATCCCCACACATTAATAGTGGGAGACTTCAACACCCCACTCTCAACAAAGGACAGGTCAACAAAACAGAAATTAAACAAAGAAACAATATCTGTGACACAGGTCATGAATCAAATGGACCTCACAGACATTTATAGAACTTTACACCCAAACACAAAAGAATTTACCTTCTTCTCAGCACCTCATGGAACCTTCTCCAAAATGGACCATATAGTTGGTCACAAAGCAAGCCTCAACAGATACAAGAAGACTGAAATAATCCCTTGTATCCTGTCTAACCACCATGGAATAAAGCTGGAATTCAACAACAACAGAAATAGCAAAAAGCCTACACACACATGGAAACTGAACAACTTGTTCCTAAATGACAGCTGGGTCAGGAAAGAAATAAAGAAAGAAATTAAAGTCTTCCTAGAACTCAATGAAAATGAGGACACAACCTACCCAAACTTGTGGGACACAATGAAAGCAGTGCTAAGAGGAAAGTTCATAGCACTAAGTGCCTTCAAGAAGAAATTCGAGACAGCTCATTCAAGCAACTTAATGGCCCACTTAAAAACCCTAGAAAAAGAAGAAGGAGACACATCAAAAAGGAGAAGACAGCTGGAAATCATCAAACTCAGGGCTGAAATCAATCCATTAGAAACAAATAAAACAATTCAAACAATCAATGAAACCAAGAGCTGATTCTTAGAGAAAATCAACAAGATCGACCAAACCCTTAGCCAAACTAACTAAAAGGTAGAGAGACACCACCCAAATCAACAAAATAAGAAAAGAAAAGGGGGACATAACTACAGACACTGAGGAAATCCAAACAATCATTAGGACTTACTTCAAAAGTCTATACTCAACAAAATTTGAAAATCTAAATGAAATGGACAATGTTCTTGATCGATTTGACTTACCAAAGCTGAATCAGGACCAGGTAAATCAATTAAATAGTCTATATCCCCCATAGAAATAGAAGCAGTCATCAAAAGTCTCCCATCGAAAAAAAGCCCAGGACCACATGGCTTCAGCACAGAATTCTACCAGACCTTCAAAGAAGAGCTAACTCCAATTCTCTTCAAACTATTCCACAAAATAGAAACAGAAGGAACATTACCAAACTCATTCTATGAAGCCACAGTCACCTTGGTACCTAAACCTCACAAAGACTCAACAAAGAAAGAGAATTTCAGGCCAATCTCCCTTATGAACATTGATGCAAAAATACTTAACAAAATACTCGCAAACTGAATCCAAGAACACATCAAAGATATTATCCACTATGACCAACTAGGCTTCATCCCAGGTATGAGGGGTGGTTCAATATATGGAAATCCATCAATGTGATCTACCATATTAACAAACTGAAAGAAAAAAACCACATGATAATCTCCCTAGATGCTGAAAAAGCATTTGACAAAATCCAACATCCATTCATGTTTAAAGTACTGGAGAGATCAGAGATACAAGGCACATATCTTAACATAGTAAAGGCGATATACAGCAAGCCTATAGCCAACATCAAACTGAATGGCGAGAAACTTAAATCAATCCCACTGAAATCAGGGACAAGACGAGGCTGCCCACTCTATCCATATCTCTTCAACATAGTGCTGGAAGTCCTTGCTAGAGCAATAAGAGAGTGGAAGGAGGTCAAGGGGATACAGATGGGAAAGGAAGAAGTCAAATTATCACTATTTGCAGATGATATGATAGTATACATGAGTGACCCCCAAAACTCTACCAGAGAACTCCTACAGCTGATAAACACCTTCAGCAAAGTGGCCGGATACAAAATTAACTCAAAAAAATCAGTAGCACTCCTGTATACAAAAGACAAAAGGGCTGAGAAAGAAATTAGAGAAACAACATCATTCACAATAGCAACAAATGACATAAAGTACCTTGGTGTAACCCTAACCAAGCAAGTCAAAGACTTGTATGAAAAAAATTTCCAGTCCCTGAAGAAAGAATTAGAGGAAGATATGAGAAGATGGAAAGATCTCCCATGCTCATGGCTTGGCAGGATTAACATAGTAAAAATGGCCATCTTACCAAAAGCAAACTACAGATTTAATGCATTTCCCATCAAATTGCCAACACAATTCTTTACAGACCTGGAAAGAAAAATTCTCAACTTCATATGGAATAACAAGAAACTGAGAATTGCTTAAACAATCCTCTACAATAAAAGATCTTCTGGAGTTATCTCCATCCCTGATCTCAAGCTGTACTATAGAGCAACAGTTATAAAAACTGCATGGTACTGGCATAGAAACAGAATGGTCGATCAATGGAATCGAACAGAAGACCCAGAAATAAACCCACACACTTATGGACACCTGATTTTTGACAAAGATGCCAAAACCATACAATGGAAAAAAGATAGCATCTT
>NW_026596218.1:0-6753 GCF_907164565.1 Psammomys obesus
CCAGTGTTCATCCCAGCAACAGGAACAAACTAAGACAGAGAACAAAGCCAGATTTCTGGTAATTTACAAAACAAACAACATTCTGTGGATATCTAATACAAAGGACTCTTTTTAAAGTTGGCCTAAGGCAAGCATCTGAAGCCCATACAGCTATCAGCAGCCAAGTAAGCTAAGACAGGAAGGTATTTCAAAATCATTCCTTTTTTGAAAACTCAAGGAAGCAACATATTCCATAAAATCCTAATAAAGACTGTAGAAAAAAGACCAGACTTTCCAGACCATGTTAGTGTATGACTTTAATGCCAGCACTAGGGAGGCAGAGGCTGGCAGATGTCTGTGAGTTTGAGGGCACCATGGTCTGACACGTGAGTTCCAGGAAATCCAAGCTACAGAGATAAGAAAAGGAAAAAGTGAGAAAAAAAGACAGAAGAAATAAGGAAGGAAGGAAGGAAGGAAGGAAGGAAGGAAGGAAGGAAGGAAGGAAGGAAGGAAGGAAGGAAGAAAGAAAGGAATGAAGGACAGACTAGAGGACAGAGAAATTTGATTCCACAACAGGTAGTCCATCAAAGTCATCCCAGGGGCACACCTACCATTTCACTAGGGAACTTTGTGAAGTCTGTCCTTGTAGTAAATGATGGTTTTCTTCAGCTGACAACATCTTTACCACTTATATCTTGCTATTAATTCTAATGAGGATAGAGGATTGGAAAGTTTCTTTTTCCACTCACACAACAGGGCCTGAAGCTTCTTTGTATCCAGAAAGTTGTGTTTCAGGAGTCTAGATAAAGACTGCAGTGTATTTCATATTGAAAGGGATTTGGATATCCAGAATTTACAAATTGCATCTCTTAAAAAAACCTTTCCTCTTTGCATAGTAGGCATTGCCACCTTCCATTTCCATGTTTTGCTCTTGAAAATAAGGGCAAGGAGAGGAGCACCAGAAACACAGTATATGAGAACAGGTGAACACCACTTGAAATGTGAGATTTGGAATAAAGTGCAAGCTGTACAGGTTTGCATGTTCAAAGAAATGAGAAGGTAAACTCTCCTGAAAGAAAGTGAAGACTCGCTATCATTCTTTTTTTTCAAAGTAGGTAAATGACACTAAAGAGCAGAAATCTCAAGAGGACAGAGATACTGGGTGACTTTGCTAATTGCAACCAAAACTAAAGCCCAGGTTGCCTGAATGTGGGATGCTATGTAGTTGGAAATGCACAGCTCTGCTTTTAGGTATACATCTGCTAGATGATAGAAGTCAGCTCTGTCTTTCTAAAAGTTTTTTTTCTGCAAATAAGATGGAGTAATGCCTTGTTCCTTCAAGCTTCTTCGAGCCTTTGAAGTATGGCCTGAGACATCTTGATTGCTTGTGAAGAATGCAAGCATTTGCAGGTGGAGGTGGCAATCATAAAGTTCAGTGTGCTTACAGGGAATCGCAGATTCCAGGCTTTGCTTTTGTCTTGTGTTTCTTTCCTCCCATCTGCTCTGGCAACTTCTTGGCTACTAAAAGCAATGCTGTTCAGAGTTGATTACTCAGAATAGGCCTCATGTTCTTGAGCAACAGAGGTTTTTGCTTTCCTTTGATTTTGTTTTACTATTTGTGGGTTCCCTTTTCTCTCTGCAAGCTTCTCCACCCTAGTGAACACACTAATACTAGATAGAAGAGAAAAAAAAAGGTAGACAGGAAAGTTGGTTCTTTTTCTCATTAGACTCTTTCAAGCCAATTAAGAGATTCAAGTTCTTTGGGGCAAGTTTGATTTCTGTGGTCAGGATATTAATTTCTTTTTCTCCTTTCTTTGCAAACGACTAATGGACAAACCACTAAACAGCCAACAACATCAATTCTGCCTCTCAGGGTCCCAATTTTAATACACAGTCTCTAAAGTTCCCAGCAGTCACAAAAATATCTGCAGCTGACAAAAACACACCACTTGCTAGAGCACAAGTCGAATCCTAATCATCTGCTGTGAAGCAACCCCACATCACTACAATTAGGATTAAAGCAAAAACATATTCCCATAACATTTTTTTATGTACTTGTGCTTAGGGGTTCGTGGGGTGCCACCTCTATGCTCTCTTTTCCTCAATGGGTTATTCTTGGATGTAATTTGCTGTAGTGAAGTTACTGTAAGACACAGCTATGCATTCTTCTCTTTGTGCTGAGTTTTCTCCTTTGGCTTTTTCAAGGATTTCACCTTCATAGACTTTTTTCCCCGTCTTGAAGCTGTTTTCCTAAGGGGATTAACATTTGCTGTGCTATATGGTTGAATGGTGGAGGATTCATCCTGGTGATCTCTATGGTGAATTCCAGGAGCTGCTTCAAATGAGTCTGTATCACCTTTACCCATCAGATCCACACTTCCTTGTCATCCATCTTGCTAAGGATGTGATTTTCAGAGCCCCGCCCTCTCCCCCAAATCACATTTCAGATGCCGAAATCAATTGACCTGAAACCAAGTACTGCTGGAAGAAGCCTCCTGAGTGTTTGGTTACACCATCTTCAAGATGCATATTTGATGGCCTTAGTGTCCATAACCATATGTCACAAGTCATTCACTCATTGCTTTCGTTATGCCCTGCAAGGATCTATCTCACCTAAGGAAGGCAGATTCTTGGCACATTTGTGGCTCTTTCTTTGTCATCACCCACCAGCTGATCCTCAGAGTTTCCTTCTGATTCATTGATGCTCTCCTTCAGAGTCTAGAGTCCAACTTTGAAGGCAACCTTTTTTTTTTTTTTTTAAGGCTGCTCTCCTACCTGGAATGTGAGCCTGGTTTTCCCAGACAGATAACCCCTTAGCTGATGCTTCCTGTAGGTTTTTTTTTTCACCAACCACAACACCTGTAGATTTCCCTGTGTCTTTTATGTGCTTTTTCAGAGAGAATCATGGTTCTCCAGACAAATCTTTATAAATAAAAACTGTCCACAGTTGTATTCATGTTAAGTATCACAGGACAGCATTGTAAGGCTGAAAACCTCAGTTATCAACAGCTTCATAAATGGAAAGAAAAACTTTTCCATGTTGTTAGCAAAGGTAAAGGGAAAAATTTGCCCGATAAGGGACACCGTTTCTATGCGAAGGTATTTCGTTACATTCCTGAATAGTTTGTCAACCGAAACAGATCATGTCTCAGCAAGTTAACCAAAACAGAAAAATTTAAGGGGCCTATTAAACTAACATTTTCAGAACCCTGAGCAACTCTTGCGGAATTCTTATTAAAAGCACAAGGAGATGGGCATGAGTGCCCCATGCCTGTAACTTCATCATTCTGGAGGGAGAGGCAGGTGGATTGTTGCAAGTTTGGGGCATGCCTGGACATTGGGAGGTCCTGGTGGGACCAAAATACATAGTGATACCCTGTCCAAAACTAACTAACTCCCTACCTCTCTAGCAATACCTACATTACCTATCTACCAAAAAGTATTAGGAAAGAAAATGGCACAAGTTTTTCATGAAGCATTGATATTTCCTAATGACCTGATATTTTAAAAAACATGTAGCATCCAAGAAATGTGCTCTTATTGTATTTAGTTCTTTAAGCAAAATTCTTTTTGAGAATTTTGTACATGAGAGATATATTTACAACCATATATATATATATGGTTGTAAATATATATATATATATATATATATACATATATATATATATATACATATATATATATATATTCCTCTCTTATTTCCCCGGCTCCAACTACTGCAGCATTCCCTCTGCAATCTTTCTTGGATTCATGACCTCTTCTTTTGTAACTAGGGTTATTATCAAGCACACAGATTTTCACCAAAACGAAGACACACAGACTCGTGCACATATGTTCACAATCCCTCTGAGTCCATTTCATGTTGTGTCAATTTGTATAGGTTTAGGGATGATGAGGTGGGGTTGAATCAGAGGGCTCATCTTTGTAGAGAATTCATTCTCCCTCTCTCAGCAGCCACAGATAGTGTGTAACATGTGACATTTCCCCCCATCAACATTTGTCATATTGACGGTTGTGGACATGATGAAAATCTTGTTTCCACAAACATATGGTTGAGATTTTACTGGTTGCAGCATCCCTGTCTTCTCTAGAAGATTCTAGGTCCCAGCTTTCATCCTGCTCTTCTGGCTCTTACTATCTGCCTACCACCTTCCTGCTATTTTGTCTTGGCTATAGCGGTCCCCTTGTAGAGGAATTTTAATTTAGATCATGGCTGCTCTGGCAAGAGATAATATCCAAGGACCTTCTAAGTCTGTGTTATCCAGATAGAATACAAACATGCCTTTAATCCAGGAGTCAGAGGCAAACAGATCTGAGTTCAAGGCCTGCCTGGTATAGAGCAAGTTTCAGGTAAAGAAAAGCTTAGGTACATGAATGGTGGTACAGGCCTTTAATCCCAAACAATGAAAGTAAATTTAGTTTGTACAAGAAAGTATCCATGTTTGAAACTGATGTTTAATTAAGTGGAAGAGTGACGGCTCACAGAAAGAACTGACAGAATAAGATAAGCCCGACACTCAGGAGAAGAGAGAGAAAGGGGACCTACTTAGGGGGGCAACACAGAGAATGAGAGGGAGAGGTGGCAGTTTTACCAGGAGAATTTTACAGAGAGAAGATTAATGAGAGAACAAGTGACACAGGTGAAGACTGAATAAACCAGAGAATTAAAAGGAGCCAGAAGATTAGAAAAAACTGATGGAGTTATTTGGAGGCAATGGAGCAAGCAATTCAGGGGCCAAAGAAGCCAGACTGTGCAAGTTAGCTGGGAGAGAAGTTTGAGCCAGAACAGCTGAGATGAATCAACCTGCCCAGAGTTCAATAATAAGAAAAATGTGTGAGCTTATAAGTCTCAGAAGCCTAGGTTAGATTGTATGGAGGCTAGAAGCTTCCAGGACTAGGTCTAGATGATATGAAGCAGAGGCAGTAAGCCTCAGAGACAAAAACTGAACCAGGTGATCAAAAGTTCATTTTACTCTGCACCAGTTGAAATACTGGTGTTCTAGATGCTGTGTGTACTTCCTCAACTGTGTTTGGTCATCTCCTCAATTATTCTCTTCCCTTAGCCACCCATCTGTGAGAGTTAGTTCTTAAGTGTCATCTTCCTGTCCTCTAACACTCAGTATAGTATAGTCATGTGGCGGGTCTCAAGAGCACTCACGCAAGGTTTGAAGGAAATGTGACCCTGCTTCTTGATGATGATTCTGATACAAACTGAGGAGACAAACTTTCTTACTCAGAGCTGAGGATATTATTGTTTGATGAATAGACTTTTTTTTCCACACCACTAAACATGAAATAGCAACCATTTTAAACACAACCTCTGCTCTGAAGCCACCCATTTTTCCTTCTCACCTCTTCTCCTTCTGACACCTGGAAGACGGTAGTAGGTTGTTCATAATAACTCACAGATAATTGCCACAGATAAATTTTGTCTAACATATAATACATGTAGGGTGTACAGCCCTATGTCCTTGAAATTTGTGCAATTATCTTTGAAGAGTGTGTGGTGGGCTTCTGAAATAGATTTATATGCCACCTTGTGAAAATATTCCTGTTGTGGGTATTAATATTTACTATTGATTTATCTTTTAGTTAAGCAGTGGTTATTCCTAAACCAGCTGTATAGCCAAATCACCACACAGAGACTAGGGTTTATTTCATTAACCTAGAGCAAAATGTTGGACAACGTTTACTCCATCCTAAACCTCCAAGCCCGCATAGCTTCTTACCATTCAGATTTCACCTATTATACTTGCTTTTGGTCATATCTTAGGTCCAATTCATCTTTTCTCATGGTTACAAGACCTCTCCTTCTGATTTTTGCTCCTCCTCCTCCCATTCATTTCCTTCTCCTCCCCTCCCAACCAGGATGTCCCACCTTATTTTTTCCATTGCACAAAGCTGGCTGGTTGTTTAGTTGACAATTACAGAGAACAAATGGTGGCATGTTTACACAAACTTGAGAAACATCACAATGCAATGTCCAGATTGAAACCAGATAGTTGGGTTGAGAAATAAGCATTTGAATGAACAAGGGTAAATTGTATACATTCCAAAAGAAATTATACCAACATTTCCCCATTTAAGTTCAATAAAAGCCCCCTTTTTCAATACAATAATAATTATAAAAGTTATGAAAATTATTAAGTAAGTTTACTTATGCAATGTCCAGTTCACATGCATTTGACAACTTGGGAGAAAGTATTTGATTATCTATCCTATCTTGACAAGTTTAGAGTTCTATACCTAAATTAACTTTTATCCTTATTGGTATTACCTATATGAAAACTTTTTTAAAAAATTCTAAACAACTTATGCTTAATTGTGGAACTCAAACTATTTGGTCTTAAGCTCCACCAGAGACTTGAGAAGTCATAAAATTAATTACTGGAGTAAATAAGAAGTGCATATTAGCAGCTTCCAAAAAAAAAAAAAATGACAGAGACAGTTTGCTGCCTGAACAATCACCCAAAATTCTCTATAACTTTGGAACATCATCTTCAGCCTTCTGGATCAGTATATTTGACAGACATATGTATAAAGAAGGAACTAATTAGGACTCACTTACCCTGTCTTGGCAGAGTTCAGCAGTCCACTTGTCTTGCATTTAAGCTTGGCCATTTTTGGCAAGATTCTGTCTGTCCTGAAATGAGGGTATTTTCTTTTGCCTGAATGGCTCATGTGCTGCATTTCAAGTCACCTCCATATTGAGGTTCTTCAATGCTCATCATCTTCTTTGAAGTAGGCGGGATACTGTCAGAAGATGACCTCTAT
>NW_026596220.1:0-6877 GCF_907164565.1 Psammomys obesus
AGAAAGAAAGAAAGAAAGAAAGAAAGAAAGAAAGAAAGAAAGAAAGACGGACGAACTCCAGGGCTGGGGAGAGAGAGAGAAAGAGAAGTATAGTCTAGATTTGCTAAATTCCTAAATTTGCTCAGCTGTTGACCACATGGCATCCGTATGCTCATGATGAGTTCAAAGCAGAAGTTTATAATCTGTTTATTTCATTTTTGTTGTTGTTGTATAGTTTCTACACATGAATATAGAACACAGTCTATAGTGACTTTGCAAAGAAACCCTTAAGCACACAGAAAACACAAATACCAAAATAAACCAATGTACCTTCATTAAGAAAACGACAACACTAAACAAAACAAAACTAACCTAACTAAACTAAACTAAATTCACACTGGGGAGGCAGAAGCAAGTAAATCCCCAGCAAGCAGCTTACTCTAATTTCAGAAGATTTGCCCCTTTGTTGGCCTCTGAATGTACCAAGGCATGCACAGGGTTCACAGACAGGCAGCTAGTAAAAAATCTATGTAATCTTGAGGGGCATAGGAGAAGAGGGAGGGAGGGTGAGATTGGGAGGGGATGGGGCAGGAGGCTACAGTTGGGATACAAAGAGAATGAACTGTAATTAATAAAAATAAAATATTTTTTTAATCTTTGTAATCTTACCTTGTACACTTTGCTGGAAGATATCTTTGGTGAAAGTATTTCACGGTTGCATGGTGCGCACAGCGAGACCTCCGACTGCTCTTTCCAAGATTGCCTGCTGTTTCCATAAGACTTCCGTTGACCTTGGAAGAAGACAATTCGACTCTTCCAAATTCACCGACCATGTTTGTTGACATCTGTTGATAACATGACCTGAAAGGGAAAGCAGCTTTCACTGTGACTGTGTAGCCCCACCTTAGGCCAGGTGCATTTTCTTAATTTACCGACAGTGCTTTAAAATGCCTCCTAGGCTGGGAGAAGTTTACACGACTTCAAAACAATTAAGGAGGCAGGTGAAGAAGGCAGACCTCTGATTTGTTGGCCTGGTGTAGTTACTGATTTCCTCAAATGCCAGGACTACACAGAAAGTGTTATGCTCAGATCTTAGGTTCCCAAAGACCACCACGAGGAGAGCCTGACCTGACCACATATGCAAGAGCAAAGAGCTTTATTAGGGCGTAAGCAGTCTCTGTTACCGAGGCAATGGACCAGGGAGAAGAGCCCCACACAGATGCAAAGTAGGGTTTTTTTGGGGGGTTGACGATAATTGAGGGCAAGCTTGTTACAAAGTGAATGCGTAACTAACAAAACTAACACAGTGAGCTATCTACAGACCTCAAGAATGTGAGCTATTTTTCCCTGCCCTGAAAGTTCTCCTACAAGGTGGGGCTGCCCAGCATAGATGCCCCACCCTGAGATAAGATAATTTCCAGTTCTTGTCGGTTATCTCCAGGCTGTCTTGGGTGGAGGATTTTATAGTCTTGTTCCTGGAATTGGTGACCTCTGGCCTAGATTTTCTTTTAAAGTCAGGCCTGGTCCAAGAATGGAGACAAGATAGATTTTATGTTGCCCTCTCAAAAGACCCTGGTCAAAAATAAAATTAAAAATAAAAAGGTACCTGGGCACCTGTGTTTATCCTCTGACCTTCACATACACACTAAGGAGTGCTCCCTGCACACAGTAAGTAATTAATTACACAAGGGGTCTCAGAGAAATGTGCTGACCATAGCCCCGAGCCACGTGTAAAGAATCCGGGAGTGGTGGCACGTGCCTGTGAACAGAGAACCCTGGAGGTAGAGATCGAGGCAGGCTGTCTGTGTTCCAGGCAGTGCAAGTTCAAGGACGGCTAGAGCTGCAAAAAAACAAAACAGAACCCACCTAAAAAAACATGTGACAGCGAAACAGAAAAACAAAGGAAAAAAAAGGTCCCAAGTCAATGAAATTTAAAAATGGTGTTTTGGCGACCTCTTCTGGCCAATCTCTCTCTCGACTTCGGATTTAATGGTCTCAAAGAGAAGTTCGATCGTGTTCAGAGATACCGGCCCCCGGCCAGGCTCTCTCTTTCGACTTCAATAGAAACGATGTATTGTCCTGGTACCATGGCCATGCACATGCGAGATTCCCCCCGCAGAAAAGGAACAAGGCGGCTTGGAACTCTCCTGCGCAGCGCCCAGGATGACCGGCGCACAGGAGGCAGCCTGTCCTTCCATAGGTCAAAAACATGTACCACAGTCTTCCTGAGCAAAGCAACTAGGTGCCTCGGGGCACGAGCAGCGGAGTCCGGCTAGGACTCGCATTCAGAGGCACAGTCTGGGCTCCTCCTCTTGATGCTTTCGTAGATGTTTTTCAAGTCAGGGTTTCTCTGTTTAGCCTTTGCTGTCCTGGACACGCCAGAAGAGGGCATCAGATCCCATTATAGATGATTGCGACGCACCATGTGTTTGCTGGGAGTTGAACTCAGGACCTCTGGAAGAGCAGACGGTGGGTGCTCTTAACCGCAGAGCCATGTCTCCAAGCCCCTAGCGTCCGCTTGTCTCCCCCGTCATTTGAAGCGAGAAGACCCTAAGAGACACAAAGAGCCACGGCTCGAGTGCGCAGCCACAGTGACGTCTGGAGGAAGTCTGGGCTTCCAGGGACGCTCCTGCACTTGGGCTTGTTTGTCCTGTTTGTTGTTGTTTTGTGTGTGCGGCTTTTCGAGGCAGGTTTCTCGCTGTCCCGGACTCTCTTTGTAGACCACTTAGCCTAGAAATCACAGAGCTCCGCCTGTCTCTGCCTGCCGAAGGCTGGGATTAAAGGCGTGCACCACCACTGCCTGGCTTGTTTGGTTGTTTTAAATAGGTGTTGTTAACCTGGAAGTCAGTTTCTTATGGCAGGCGGAGGCCAAAAACGCCCGTAGACTACAAAGAGAGAGGAAGAAGGGGCGGGAGGCTGGCAAGCAGGGATCTGCGTTTCAACCGTACTACAACAAACAAACAAAACCTTAGGCAGCAAACGCTGGGTTCCTTTTTCCTGCTTCGGAGACATAAAAATGTCAGAATCAGGCAGCCAATCAGAATTACCAGCAACCAGAGAAATGCTTTATTTGCATAAAAGAATTGCATGATGGGAAAAGGGAAGCAAAGTTGCTCACCGTAACCTTCAAAGGCTCTTTCCGAAGGCTACCCAGGGACCACAGAGCCACTCTGAAAATTGTTTTTAGGTCGTTGAGGCCTCCTTGATCACAGCACTTGAAAGTCAACGCCGTTAGTTGCCGCTGGTGCTTCGATGTGCTGGGGGACCTGCATACAGGGGAAAAGGAAGGGAATGAGCGTGGTGCTCCTGGGATATCTACTGAATACATTTTGAGAAGAGAAAATTCAAGTGTTTTTTGTGATCTCCAATGTAGCTTGGTCTTCTAAAGATCCAGCCCTGCCAGGGCTAAACACAGAGAAGTCTGTGTTTGGTTGGTTTTGAGGCAGGGTTTCTTGAAAAATGAGGAAAAAAGCCCTCTCACATCCTCTCTTTTTTGTGGTCTTTGTGTATATATTTTTCTTTCTATTTCCCCCTCTTCCCGACTAGGCAGCTCAGTCAGAAATTTCCTTTCTAAGGCTCCTTCCCCTGAAACACTCGCAAACACTTGTTTTTTGTGTTTTTTTTCAAATACTTAATTTTGCCTAAACACACACACAGAACTGTTCTTCCTCTACTTAAATGGCAGTAGTACATAGATGACTTAGCTTCAAGGTGTTACACGAATGACACTGCTTTCAAAGGTACGGAAGTGATAGTGTTCGTTATAAATAAAAATGCTATAGGATTCAAAATATTTAAAGTAGCAGTAGATATAGTTGTAATTTGAAATGAAATGCATGTAGACTTCCTAACCTATTTTTTCTAAATATTTATGATAATTATTTATTATACAATGTTCTTTTTTTAAAAAAAGATGTATTGATTTTTTAATATATACTGTGTTCTGTTTGCATGTACACCTGCACGACAGAAGAGGGCACCAGATCTCATTCTAGATCTCTTGACCTCTGGAACAGGTGCTGGAACAGCTCTTAACTAACTTTGAGCCATGTCTCCAGTCCTTATCTTTATTTCATATGGAGTTTTAAAATCAAATGTTTCTGTTTGTTTACTAATTGGAGGTGGAGAGGAATGCCTTGACATAAGAGAAGAACTTGCAGGAGTTGGTCACAGGGATTTAACTCAGGTCCTCAGACTTAGCAAAAAATGACCTTATGCTCTGAGCCATCTCAACAAACCTTATTTTTATTTTATTTTTTAAGTAGTACAAGGTCAGCCAGTTTAGCTTTCAAGATATCATCTGTCAAACTTAGCTTTACATTTCTACATTATTGTTTTAATCAATTCTGTTCTTATCTGCCTGGTTGATCTGGTTTGATTTCTCATGAATGTTCTCTTGGCATAAGAAAACTTGACCTTACACTGTGCAGGAAGGGGCATGAGTCTGCAAAGACATGTTCATGTTGGTTGCTAAATACTAAGCATTGTATTTTGGAACAGAGGGTTTCTTTCTGTTTGGATTTAGCCTGGAGCTATTCATGTAAACCAGGGTTCCTACTCCTGCCACTACGAAGGGCAATTTCTTCTTGATGTCCTACAACCACAATTAACTTCCTATTAGATCATCATAAATATATTTGTTTATAGGAGCATGAATCTCACTTGAGGTCCACGTGTGTCTTTCCTTTATGGCTGAGGTTGGGTTTCTTGGAGAGAGGGGAGGTGCTTGAGTTGGGAGTGATTCCGGTCACCACCGTCGCACTGCGGGAGAAAACAAAGATCAGGCGCAATGGATGCTTTCTTCCACGAGGTGGCTCCCCACACCTGGTGCGCAGAGCTCGTTTCTTCAGGACATGACCACCTTTGGCCAGAAGAGGGCGCAGCAACACCACCCTTCTGTTTCTACCATCGTGCCCGACCAAGGGGAGATCACCCTGACAGACAGAATAAAACTGCGGTCAGAATGGAGGAAGAGTAGTATGTTAAGTCCTGCTACTACTATGAATTACAAATTAACAAGGCTCCGTATTCTGTCATACAATATTATGTTGAAGGCTTTGGTTGATACTAATACAAAGGCGTAAGAATTAAAAAGGAAGGGGTAAGTTATTTTTATCTTCAGATAGTATGATAACATGTATGAAAATCCCAAGGATATCAATGAAAAAGCCATTATCAACATTAAAGAAAAATTTCAGGCTGATTGACTGTTATCCATTATACATGAATTTTGTAGAAAAAAATCAAAGCAAAAGCTTATGCTAATGAAAGCTGAACAAAAAGACTGCCTGCATTTTTAGTTTAAAATTTTATTTGTTTTACTCAGTGTGTGTGTGTTCCTACACTTTGCACATGTGTAAAAGCATGGGCGCCTCTATGAAATGAACAAAGTGAGGCTGTCCTGAGAGATGAAAGGAATGATAGATGAGGTGAGGAGAAGGATAATAGTATTGTGGGGGGCGGGGGATGTGCCCAGCGTACAGTACACACTTGTAGGAAAATCGCACACACAGACACACACTTGTGCAGCAGCAGCAGGTCCTTCTGCAGGCAGACAAACTTGCTGCACAAGCGTGATGATCTGAGTTCAATCCCTGAGAACCATGGTGGGCTCTAAGAAATGAAAACTGTGGCACATGAGCAGGGAAATGCACACGGCAGTGTAACAGATGAAAACTGAGCCCTCGTGGACTGCATCTGTGCAGGAGTTTTAGGCTATCTCCATGAATATCCTTCGTTGGAGTATCAGTCTCAGAAAGGAACCTTAGGCCCAGGGTTTTTGGTTCTTTTGATGTCCTTGTGGAGCTCCAGACCCTTCCAGATGTTTCCGTCTCACCATTATTTCATAAGATTCCCTGCACTCTGCCCAAAGTTTGGCTGCTAGTTTTCTTTTCCTTTTCCTTTTTTATTTAACATTTTCTTTGGGCAATGTATCTAATCTTTCTATTATATTCTCAATGCTTCTTATTCTCTAATTCCATCTATTGTATTGTGTTGGTGAGGTTTGCCTCTGAGGTTTCTATTTGAATTCCTACCTTTTTTTTTTTCTGCTCCATTTCCTGAAATTCCTTTGGTTTAGGTTTTCTTTATTTATTCTGTTTCAATTTTTAGGTCTTCAACTGTGTTTTATTCATTTCCCTCCACAGTTTGTGGTTTCACAGATTTACTGAAAGGATCTCTTAATTTTCTCTTTAAGTACCTACATCATATTTGTAAAGGCTATTTTAAGGAAGGTCTTTTTTTCTTGTGCTTCAATCATGTTCGAACAGTCAGGGCTTTCTATGGTACTGTTGACAGGCTCTAGCAGAGACATATTGCCCTGGCTGGCATTGGTAGTGTCTTTATGCTGGCTTGTAGGCATCTGGGATTGGGAAGACTGTAATTCTAGGTGCTGCTGATAGCTGATATCTGGTTTTATCTTTGTCGTTTTGGAGCATTGTTCTTTTTTTTCTGTTTCCTCTCTGGATTTTAGGAGCATGTTTCTAGGTTGTATGTCATCTGGTAGAAAACTGGTAGACCCAGGTAAAATGAGACACACACAGAGAAAAACATAGAGAGAAAGAGAGACTGGAAAGGCCACAGCAGAAAGTCTGATACAGAGCTAGGGATGACACTGGGAGATTAGGCTTTGTGGAATGAGGGAAAGGTGAAGATTTGCAATTAGCCTACCTAATTCCCTGGTTACATCAGAGGCCCCAGAGAAGAAGCTGCTGCTTTTGTTTCATTAGGCCAATATGATGGGTGTATAAAATTGTCTTCTAATATGTGTGGCTCTGTGTATAGACTGTTGCTGTTGTTGGCTACAGTGAAAAGTCCACAAAGTTGTTTTATCACTGACGCATGTTTACTGTGGCATGTGCATACCCACATACACACACTGTAACAAAAAATTAATTTT
>NW_026596221.1:0-4671 GCF_907164565.1 Psammomys obesus
TCAACGGAAAAAAGACAGCATCTTTAACAATTGGTGCTTCTCTAACTGGGTGTCTACATGGAGAAAAATGCAAATAGATTCATAAATATCACGCTGCACAAATCTAAAGTCCAAGTGGATCAAAGACCTCAATATTGAAACCAGACACGCTAAATCTGTTAGAAGAAAAAGTGGGGAAAAGCCTTGAACTCATTGGCACAGGAGACAACTTCCTGAACAGAACACCAACAGCACAAGCTCTCAGGTCAACAATCAATAAATGGGACCTTATGAAACTGAAAAGCTTCTGTAACGCAAAGGACACTGTGGTAAGAACAAACATACTGCCTACAGATTTGGCAAGGATCTTCACCAAACTTGTATCTGACAGAGGGCTAATATCCAGAATATATAAAGTCCTCAAGAAGTTTAACAGTAACAAATCAAGTATTCCAGATAAAGAATGGGGTACAGAGCTAACCTGAGAATTCTCAATAGAGGAATATCAAATGGCAGAGAAACACTTAAAAAAAATCCCCAGTGTCCTTAGTCATCATGGAAATGCATGTCAAAACAACCCTGAGATTTCAACTTACACCCATCAGAATGGCTAAGATCAAAAACTCAATTGACAACACATGCTGGAGGGGTTGTAGAGAAAGAGAAACCCTCCTCCACTGCTGGTGGGAATGTAAACTTGTACAACCACTTTGGAAATCAATCTGGCACTTTCTCAGACAATTAGGAATAGAGCTTCCTCAAGATCCAGCTATACCACTCTTAGGCATATATCCAAAGGATTCTCAAGTATACAATAAGGACATTTGCTCGTTCATGTCTGTAGCAGCTTTATTTGTAATAGCTAGAAGCTGGAAACAATCCAGATACCCCTCAATTGAGGAATGGATACAGAAATTGTGGTCCATTTATGGAATGGAATATTACTCAGCAATAAAAAAGAGACCTGATTTGACTAGGAGCAGAAGGAATGTGAGAAGGACCTCCCCCATCAGTGGACGTGGGGAGGGACATGTGTAGAGAAGGAGGAGGGAGGGTGGGGTCGGGAGAGGAGGTGGGAGGGAGCTACAGGGGGGATACAAAGTGAATAAAATGTAATTAATAAAAATAAAAAATAATGACTTTGGGCAGTCTAACAAAGAACTTGGAACAGTTTCTCAACACTTTGGGGGGAGCACAAAAGACCTTGATATATATTTATTTATTTATTTTTAATTTTACCAAATGAAACCAAGCCATGATATTTGAGCCAATTGAGAAAATTGAAGTTTTTAAAGTGTATCATGTATAGAATGTTATGTAAGGCCAGAGTATGTAGAGAAAGCCAGAGGGCATATGAACTGTATTTGCTTTGGTTTTTCATACCTGCAAATATGATTTGAGAAAGAACTGTAAAATATGTTTTCTTCATTTAAAAGCCTGGGGATTCTTCAGTGCAAAATGTTTCTTTATGCTCTTTAAAGGAGGAACAAGACTACAGCTCCGTGTTAGCCCAGGGTTCTACACGGTTGTATTCAAGTCATTGTTAACCATTGTATGAAATATATGCCTGATTGTCAGTTCCTGAATGGATTGATTAATGCTTTTCTTTCTAGCCCATAAGTTTGGTGTGGCCAGAATAGTTCAAGTGCAGTTTAAATTTGTTCCATGCTGTTCTGTTATGCAGTTGGTTCTAAAACTTATTTGATTACAATGTTAGAACATTTGGTTATTGGAAACTCTAAATGCTCCACAGTACAATACCATGGGAGGTAGTAACACCATCAGTGACATATAATGGCTATGTTTTGGATTACTGGCCAAAGCCTGTAGCAACACATGGCTAGCAACCATGTTAGTTCAGAGATAAAGGGGGTGGAGCTGTGGTTTTACAGCCATCTTTTTTGAGGGCTGCCAGCTGTGTTCAGTTTCCTGCTTAGTGCTTACTGAAACTTTTGCCCTTTAAGTGGTTATCTGTTTACTTTTAATGCAATGTGGAGGGATCAGCAAGATTTGTTATCCCTTCAATGCAATGCATCTAATTGAGAGTTTTGCCTTGATTTTAGATCAGAAACATATGTAAAGTTATGCTAATGACGGCAGTTGTGTACAAGATTGAGATGTAGCTAGTCTTTTGTTTGTTTTCAAGGTTAAGCCTAGGATGTTTTCAAGGTAACCACAAAGTTTGCCTATGTGGATCTACTTGAAATAGAAATGGCCCTAAAACACTCATCTAAAGAATATGCCAGAATTAGAGATTATAGCATTCTGTTTATAATCTCAGAACTGGACATAATTTAGAGTAGATGATAACAGACGGAAAAAGAGTAACTCAGATATGATGGTCCTCAAGCTTGTCAAAGATCTGATGAATATGTCTTTTAATGTGTATAAGCTTATTATGAAAGAGAGTCCCAAAATCCTGGGAGAGCTCTCTAAGATCTCCAAGAATATTTGGGTACAATATGACTCTGGATTATGGTATGCCAACCACTGGGCAAGACCTCCCAAACTTGCCACTACTAGGGCCTAGCCTAAACTGTGGACTAAGCTGTAGACACCTTTAGAGTCATTGTTTGACATTCCTGCATGCAAGGTGAGGTCGATTTCTCATATTTTAATTTCCACAGAAAGAGTGATTTATGGTCTTGGAGACAAAAGTAAATAAATCATTTCAAAAGTTAATTTTCATTACCCAACCATGTAATAACCTTCTTCTTGTGGTTCTGCCCTTTAAAAACCTGTTCCTTTAGATTATGAGGTAGCACTGCTCCACTCCTCTTCACCAGGGAGGTTGCTGTGACCCGGGCTTGAGCTCCTAATAAAAAGATCTTATGTGTTTTGCAATGGACTCGACTTCTGGTGGTCTTTTGGGGTCTTGTGATCTGGGGACAAAACTTGACCAGGAACTCTTTTGAGAAACTAATATTATATTATATCCTCCTTTAATACCTCCCCCCAAAATCTTTATTTCATCGAGACTAAAATTGTATTCATCATTTCAAAATGGCTCCTTGAAAGGTCAAAGAAAAAAAAATAACACTACTACTCAATTTCCAACTCCTCACAAGTGTAGCACTGGCAAACAGCAAAAACCTGCTGCCCCCTCGGACTGCATTCAGCTCCAGCCTCTCAAAGGTATCTATCTCCAGACCAGAGTGTGTGTTTCCCTCAAAATTAAACATTCACAGGCAACATGATCCTAACAGAAATGAAGAGTACTGCCTTGCTTGGTCTCCTTAATCTCTCTTGTAGGTTTCATATGGAGAAAGAATAAATGACACCTATGCAGAGAAGCTAAGGGCCATGGGAAAAACGATGGTTAAGAGCAGCCAGGACCCTTTCTGTAGCTGTATTGTGTTTTGGGGATTGCCAGCCCCATCTGCCCCATAATAAACAGGGTTGACAGACTATTTCCTCCAAGCATCAATGGCTTTTAGCATTGCTTTGGTTTCAAGACATGGTCTTGCTATGTAGCTCCGGCTGGACTGGCAAACCATGGCAATCCTCCTGCCTCAGTAGAGTGCATGAAGTTCCATTCTTAGGTTCAGTTTTGTTAAACCTTAATGTGATAGTTCAAAATTAGTCACAATAAAAATGGTTTTTAATACTCCTAACACACTCCTACATCTATCTTGTAACAGACTATCTCCTTAGGGGAGAAAATCAATGATCACCACTTTTTTCTTCATAAAGCACATGCTCCAGAAGAAGTGGTGGTAGAACACCAGAGAACTTATGCCTCCAAAAAATAAAAATAAAAAAATAAAAAATAAAACAAAATCAAAACAACAGCAACAACAACAACAACAAAATCCTCAGTCAATGTGGACATATAACTAGGTTTCAAGAAGTAATAAACAGTAAGTCCAGAAGAGCACAGAAGTCTCCCAGGAGAAAGAGACAGGTGGAGGACCATCACCTCACCAAAACACGGGGCACTGGTATCATCTTCCTTGGCTCAGAAGGTATTTTAGGCTTCTTTTGTCTAATCTTGGACTAAGTTGCTTGAAAAAATTACTCACAAGAGAGTGGTATCTAAGAGCGACCCACATCTATGACTGGTTTAGAGGAACTTTATGGCCAGGAAAGCAAGCGAGCATTGAGCACATCTCAGCACTCCTGGTCTGAGGCACCCAGGGATTCAGGCTGGAAAGGCTGATTCACAGCTATCCTGCCTGCTGGTCCTAGGGCACAGGGCTCTCTGTGACATCCACCCAGGCAGCCCTCCCAATCTCCATGCCAGCATCTGGAACACTTGGCTCAAGGCCAATGGGGAAGCTAGAATGATGTTACAGTGATGCTCTGCCTAAATGCTGACTCTGTGCTCTGCAAGTCTGCTACAACCCCTCTCCTGCAGCCCCCCTTGCCATGTGTGTAGGGCTGACCATGTAGCCTGACTCCTGTCACTCACAGGCAGGACATGGATGGCAGGTGCTCAAGGTTCCCCAAGGGAACTGTGGCTTCTGGGCATACAGGTTTTGGCCTGCCCCCCCCCACCCTGGCACTCAGCACAGGTGGCTTAGCCCCTCAGCAGCAGCAGACCTGACCTGGCTGGTCAGTTCAGCTCCTGTCGCTGCTCACTGGGTATGGATCAACAAAGGACCCTGAAATTTCACCTTACACCCATCAGAATAGCTAAGATCAAAAACTCAAGTGACAACACATGTTGGGGAAGATACAGATAAAAGGGAA
>NW_026596222.1:0-1812 GCF_907164565.1 Psammomys obesus
TAAAGAAAAATGTTAAATATATAAGATTACTAACATGAAATATCTAGGAAATCAAGGACACTCTGAAAAGACCAAATCTAAGAATAAGAGTTATAAAGAAAAGACACTCATATCAAAGGCTGAAAAAATATTTTCAACAATGTCAAAGAAGAAAATTTTTGTAATTGAAAGAAGATGTCTGGTAAGGAACAAGAACCATACAAAACATCAAATACACTTGACGGGGGAAAAAGTTTCCTCTGCTGTTAATAATCTACACATTAAGCATATAGAATGAGGAAAGAATATTTAAAACTAAGCAGATATGCTACAGAATCTAAGAGACAAGAAAAGCCAGGTGAGACTACTCTACACAGCAAAACTTTAAGTCACCATAGATTGAGAAAATAAGAATTCCATAATGAGGATATATTAAATAAAATCTATGTACAAATCCAGCCCTACAGAATGTTTTTAATGAAAACTCCAATCTATCGATGTCAACTATACTCTTGAAAAAACAGGATATACATAATCTCACACCTGCCCAGATTATACACAATATATATAAATATACATATATATGTTTATATATAGATACATAGATAGTAGATATTTTTAATATATAATAAATTAGACTTCAAACAAAATGTATTCAATAGAGATGGGAAGGATACTACATATTTATCAATGTACAAACCCACCAAAATATCATTCCAATTTTAAAATTCTATGCCTGAAACACAAGGCCACCCAACTTTTTAAAATAAATGCTACTATAGCTTAAATCACATATTGACCTTTCCACATTGGTAGTGGTAGATATTAACACCCGCTCTCACCAATAGATACATCATTGAAGCAAAAACTTATTGTGGATGTTTTGGTTTATGATAGGTAAAGATATTTTTGTTAAAATTCCAAAGAGGTTTTAGTTTATCCACATCTTTTAAGTGTCTCATGTAGAGTGTGGTCTTTGCCAGCTAGAATGAGCTGAATTTTGATGACTATTTGCAATATAAATATGACAGCCCAGAGGAAGAAGATGAGGCTGCTTGGAGGAGGACTGCTTGCTGCTGGTTCATCCTGCTCCTGCATTTGCTATTGGCTGATTTTCTGGTTACCTGGACTTTTATATTTCTGGATAACTGATATTGATATTGCCCGAAAAAGGATCCCTTAGAAGCAGGAGAGACCTCTGCTCCCTGCTCCCACTAGCCTTCTTTTCCTCCTACCCAGTGTCCAGAGCTTGGAAAGGAGATAGAAGCATCTAATAACCCTAAATAAAGTGTGTTTGTTTAAAAAATCAAGTTCAACAAAAACTACACAGAGAAATGCTGTTTAGTTTTTAATATCTAACAAATGAGACTACAAAATCGTTAGAGATGGGAAGAATACCACATACTTATCAATATACAAATCCTAACCAAGTGGTTGGGAATCAACAGATCGAAAATCCTTAATTAAACCAGTTAATGTTAATCAGAAACTTTAGTAAAGCAAAAGTTTTTGCTAATTTTCCTTCAATACAAAGTAAAATGTGAAGATTGATGGTCTGAAAGTCAACATCAACCCTAAAGACAGAAAATGTGCTCCTGAGTGCTTAATCTGGAAATATGATCACATGGTCTGATTCGAGGAACTCTGAGAATCAGCTTCTGTCTCAGCTGTCTCAGCCTTGATGTGTAGCAGAGAATCACATAAACCAGCACTGTCTCACCATGAAACAAGGGGAAGCTGGTGACAGTGTACTTTTATACTCTTGGTGGGGTCGCCATCAATTCCACATGAGTCCAAACCTTGAACAAAATCCCAGTCAAGTCTGAGGTAATG
>NW_026596222.1:1822-6570 GCF_907164565.1 Psammomys obesus
AATGTGTGATAAGATCTAAAGGATATTAAGTGAGCATCATGACTAACAAGAAAAGGAGGCACAACCAATGAGTGAAATGTTACAAGCAGAAGCACTACATATTTCTGGTCTGTTGGTAAAGTGACTATACTTATCAATGATACATATTTAAATTTTACTTTATGATTTTAATCATGTACCACAAAAATTGTAAATGATTGAGGTAGGCTATATACTAATTATATATGCCTGCACACTTGTCTTGAAACATCACAGAGAATGTAACCTCATATACTTTTCAGTTTTATATCAACAAGGTTCTTTTTATTTCCAAATATAATATAAACAAAGCCAATAGAATTTGATGCACCAGGACATACTGTAGAAGCTTGATAAGTAAATAAGGATAGTTGGGCTCCTAATATTATGTATAATATAACTTAAAATTTTTATCTCTTTACATCCCATGCTCTCCCCTTGCATGCTGTGAGAAGTCCATGGAGGTATTGGATTTGTAAGACCTCTGTCTCCTTTTTCCTGAGGTGAAGGAGCAGAGGTGAATGTCATGAGAGCACAGTCTGAGCTCAGTGCTGCTGTCACAAAGAAAAGTGAAAATTTAGTGAAGATTGAAGGCATATGACATCTTATTAGACACTGACAGGAGCAGAGCTTCTTGTCTGTTGTTGTCTAGACCTTGAGATTAGAAACTTCCTGTATCTGCATACGCTCTCATATGATGTGTTAGTGGTTTACAGAAGAGATCTGCATGTGCTTATCAGAAATTATTTAACATTTTATACCTAAATAATAGATGTATAAAATTTTATATGTAAGCCAAAAAAGGATATGCATATTTGATAAATGATTATTTATATTTCAATAATATTTGTGGCTTAATGGTGCCATGAGCTTTCTGTAACCAGTTGGTTACTGATACACGTTTTTCAGAGATTGTCTCCATGTATAGATTAGATTGTCCCAGAAGTTGGTATGTACCCCAGCCTGGCCTCAGACTCATGAATCTCCTGCTTTTGTCTCCAGTTCTGGGAATACAGATGTGAAATTATACTCCTTGCCATGTATTTTATTTATTTATTTTTCTCTTATAGTTTACATATAATTCTGGATGTATAATTTACTTTTTATGTATAGTTTTACAGTTGAATATTATGAAATCTTGGCAACTTCTGTAATTTCTCTCATTGATATTGATTTTTCATTCACAGCCTTATATTTTATTCACTGATGTCAACAATTGCTGATGTAGTGTTCTATTGTTCTCTATAAAATCATTATGTAGATTAGGGTGGCTGGGCCCCCTTCTGGAGAGACTTACCTGTTCACAATATCAGAAGCCTATCTTAATCCAGTGTCAATGCTACTAATTTCTAAATTGGACTGGCATTTGTATTTCTTTAATAAAATATCATGGTAGTGATGATTTACAGCAGTAACTTCATGAAAAAAAATCTGTTTTTTCCCCTGTTATTTCTCTGGATTTAGAGCCTTCTTTCAATTTCCTTACATTGTGGGGAGAATAATTGTTAATTTTGGATGGGTACCCTTTGCTTCTAGAGTAAAGTTCTTCAGATATCAGTATAAATTAATGCCCACAAGGATTTCCACAGAGTGAGTTCTGGACTACTCTTCGCATCTTAGTCCCTTATGTATCTAAGAAACTACAACCCAAATGTCTGCTCTCTGTCTTCAGTATAAGAGTGGCTTTGGAGATGGGTAATATTGAACACATTTAGCATAAATTCTCTTTTTTCCTTTCCACTTTTCTTCTTTTTTCTTGCTTCTTTTATGACGTGTTTTCTTATTCTGTTTCTTTCTTATTGTTGTAGTTTTTGTGATTTTTTTAATATATCCTATCATTTTCCTAAGACTGTCGATCTGAGATAGCTCTACTAATGTTTCTACAGAAGTCAATTGATTTAAATATGTCTGAGATTTTAACTCAGGTCTGCTATTAGAGCACCTAGTACTTTTCTGTTTGAGAGCTGTAAGGCAATCTTTTTCAGTGATTGCTCATGCTCCCTGTAATAGTATTTTTGACTGCTGAATGACACCAGCTACACTCACAGACACTGCACAGGCATTTGCTTTTGTATCTGCTAACTGTTTTGCATGGGCTCCTACAGCCCACCTCAGCTGCTGAGAATTTATAAACCAGCCTTTGCAGTAAGAACTGAACTGCATCAGACAACAGGGGAAGCAAAATGAAGTCACAGACCCAGGTCTTCCTATCCTTGCTGCTTTAGGTGTCTGGTGAGAAAGTCAAAACTTTATAATCTTGGCAAAATCATTTTTTTTTTTTTAGATAAGAAATTAGACTGTGCCAGACTCATTATTTCTTACATAATACTCTGAAAACACAATAGTACAAAGATGTTAAATGGCAAGTTTCACACCTTTTACAGTCTGTGTTTGTGTTCATATGCATATTTATTATGTATTCCTGATTGCAGGTGCCTGTGCAGACATTGTGATGACTCAGTCTCCATCCTCCCTGGCTGTGTCAGCAGGAGAGAAGGTTAACATCAGCTGTAGGTCCAGTCAGAGTCTTTTAGGCTCTAAAAGCCAAAAGAACATATTGTCCTGGTACCAGCAGAAACCAGGGCAATCCCCTAAGCTGCTGATCTATTGGGCATCCACTTGGGACACTGGGGTTCCTGATCGCTTCACAGGCAGTGGATCTGGGACAGATTTCACTCTCAGCATCAGCAGTGTGCAGGCTGAAGACTTGGCAGTTTCTTACTGTCTGCAGAAATTTACTACTCCTCCCACAGTGCTTCAGCCTCCAACACAAACCTCCTTGAGAGTCTCACCAGCTGCCTGCACCACACACAGCCCTGGCCATGCACACTTCCCCCTTCGGCCTGATAGCAGCTGTGCCTGTAAACATGATGAGGAAGTTTGCAAAGCCCAGTACAAAATTATGGTTTCAATGATTCTGATTTCTTTTGGTATGATAAAATTTATATGAAAATGCAAAAAATAATAATAATTCATTATTATCTTTGTATTCCTTCTGTAACACATGAATACAAACTCTGTTACTTGAATTTAAGAGACATATCATTTTCAGTGTTGGAGTCCTAATATCCAACATAGTTATGATGATGGAAAACTTTATTACAATTTGGAAGTTCTAGGAAAGAGTGCATATCTTGGTTTTTCTAGATTATAGAAAAGGATTATTGCATTCCTTCCTTCATTCATTCCCTTCTTCCTTCCTTTCTTTCTTCATAGTGCCTGATAGTAGATCCTGATAGTAGGTAATTGCCAAATAAGTTAACTATGTCCAGAAAAATTGAAGTTTAAGTTGGGGGAGTAATAAGGATATTACAAGAAAATCATAAACTAAGGAAATGACCATGACCATGAAGACAGCACTACAGAAGATAACTACAAAAATGCTGTACATATAGAAAAAAGAAAAGGTGTCTGAATTGTGAGAGCACAGGAAAATGTCGATTTCATAACTGAATAGATGGAAATGGTTAGCAAGAAAGAACATCAGTATCTTGTCTAACTCTGCAAGACAGAAAACTCCAATATAGTTGAGGAGCAGGGGAAAAGGAAACAAACAAACAACAATTTAGTCTAACAACACTCCCCAAATTATAGAATTAAAAACATTTTAAAAACCTCATGTGAAACTAAGAAATAAAGATGCACATACTCTTGGACTAGGCTCAGTTGTTGGTTTTCCCAAGAAACACACCAACTGATAATTATATACACATGCTGAGAGATGGAGGTAAATCTACCAGGAGAATGGGGGTCAAATCATGCTCTGGGAGCTCTTCTTAAGTCTGGTAGTGTAGAATATAAACCAATGATGAATTAATAAAGAAAGCAATATATGAAATGAGTCAACAAAAGTACACGTGCAAACACCCCACACTTTTGGGTTCAAATTTTAGTTTTAAAAACCTGCATAGAAAAGACATAGAAGGTCGAATATGTCCCGATACAATAGCAGGGTATGTCTGGATCCTTCCCTCGGGCTCTCGTAGGCCACAGTCAAGGTACTATCGAGGCTGCATTCTCATCTGCTGACTCAAGAAAACCTTCTTGTAAGACCAGTGAGGATGTTAGTACAACCTTCTTTGCTTCTTCTTTTCATTTTGCAATAGGGTCTCACTTACAACTTAGTCAAAAGGCTGCAACTCTGAGAAAGTCCTGACTCAACCACTCATGTTGTCATTAGTAGAAACCTGATTGTTTCTGTCCAGTGGTTTTCACACTTGCTGATGGAGCATGCATTAAGAAAATCATCAAGATGTGGAAGGTTTCAAGAGTACTACTAATCAGCCTGGTCCAGGAAGGTGGCTGAACTCTATCCCAAAACACAGAAAAATAAGTTCTAATTCAAATGTACCATGAGCTTTTTCTGAAACATCAATATATTTAACCAAAAAATTTAACACATTTGAGATTCCCATTTTTATTATGGCTGAGTAAACATCTTTGCACATATGCACCTCCTTTTGTTATTTGTTCATTTGTTGATACACATTTTGTTGATTTAGTTCATACTACTGTAGATAGTGCAGCAATAAATATGGGTATGGGTATATATCTATGTTGTACTGGTTTATATTTGTTCAAGATCATGCCTAGTACAGGAGTACATGAATTATATGATAGTTCCATGTCTCTTAAGCATTCTCCACATTGAGGTCCCCAGGAGCTGGGACTCCTTGAGAAGCATATACTGATTGCTTTGACTGCATAGTTTTGCCATTATTTATAGTTGC
>NW_026596223.1:0-5464 GCF_907164565.1 Psammomys obesus
TATTGTTGAAATTTGTTTTTGTCATTAAATATCTTCTTTGTTCCACCTATGATGACTGAGACTTTTGCTGAATATAGTAGCCTGGGATGTCATCTGTGTTCTCTTAGGGCCTGCATGATATCTGCTCAGGCCCTTCTGGCTTTCATAGTCTCTGTTGAGAAGTCAGGTGTGATTCTGATGGGTTTGCCATTATATGTTACTTGGCCTTTTTCCCTTGCAGCTTTTAGTATTTTTTCTTTGTTCTGTATACTTACTGTTTATTATATGGTGGGAGAATTTTTTTCCGATCTAATTTATTGGGTGTTCTGTAGCCCTCTTGTATTCTTATAGACCTCTCTTTTAATTTGGGGAAATTTTCTTCTATGATTTTGTTGAAAATATTTTCTGGGCCTTGGAGGAGGGAATCTTCTTTTTCCTCTATTCCTATTATTTTTAGGTTTTGCTTTTCATCTTGTCTTGGATTTCTTGGATGGTCTGTGTCAGGAATTTTTTAGATTTAACATTTTCTTTGATAGCTACATCTATTTCTTTCATTGTGTCTTCCACACCTAAGATTCTTTCTTCCATCTTTCGTAGTCTTGCTTATGCTTACCTCTGTAGTTCCTCTTTTTCTCCCTAAGTTTTTTTCTCTCCACAGTTTTCTCCACTTGTGTTTTCTTTAATTTTTTCCAATTCTCTTATCAGATCTTGAGCCATTTTATTGATTTCCTTCACTTCTCTGACTGTATTTTCCTTCAATTTCTTCAGCTGTTTGTTCGAACAATCCTCTGTTTCTTTAATATCTTTCAGTGATTTAAGTATTTCCTCTCTAAAGGCCACAAATTGTTTGGCTGCAACTTCCTGTATTTCTTTAAGGATGGCCATAATCTGTTTGACTTTATCTTCCTCCATTTCTTTGCAAATGGCAATAATTTGTTTGACTTTATCTTCATCTAGGTCTTTACACAGTTTATTTTTTTCTCTATTATCCTGTTCATAAGCACAGATGTAAGATCATCTTCTTGAATTTCATTTATCCTGGTGTGCCCAGGGCTGCTTGCCCCTGAATAACTGGGTTCTGGAGATGCCACATTGCTCTGTCTTTTGTTGGTTGAGCTTTTACACTTGCCTCTACCCATTTGGCTATCTTAGGTGTTGAGTGTTAGTTTCTGGTGCTTCCTGGAATCCTGTGGTGGGGAGAATCCCCTTGGCAGGAAGATTATTTTTCCCGAAGGAGGCCTCCTCAGCTTTTGGGGTACGGTCACTGAATAGCAGGTATTTTTCAGGAATTGCCAAAACTCACCTCAGGCGTACAGACCTGAGTGGTAATTGTGGTCTTTGTTAGTCAAGGGGGCTATCCTCTCACCCAGAGAAGTCCAGGAGACAGCTGCCCTGCTGCTGGGTTTCTTGCTGTAAATTAAGTGAGCTGCTGCTGTAACCTGAGCGCCCTGTGGCTTGGTCAGTTTACTTAGAAATAACTGGTTGTCTCTTGGAGCAATATCTAGGGCTTGATCTCAGGGAACCCAGGCTTCTGCAGGTGTAAGTTTGGAGCTCTGTGCCCCAGTACCCAAGTGGTAATCAGTGGCAGTTGAGCACCACTCTCATGTGTGCAGAAGGAGGCTAGAGTCTGGAGCTTGTGAATATCCAGAAACTTTTCTGGAGCTAGGTGTCCTGAGGTAGGGTCAGATGTTTCCCCAACCTTTGGGTTTTCTCCCAATAGAAAGACCCAGTCTGTGGTGCTTGAGGTGGCATATAGAGTATGTAGGTACTTGCCAGTGATGGCTCCAAGCTGGTGACTGGGAAAGAACCTGAGAACTTTTCCAAGAATGTTTCTGTGTGTGGTGGTGGTAGTGTGTGTGGGGAGTTGGCTGAGTGCTCTAAGCTGGGACCTTCTATTTCCCTGCCTGTGGAGTTTTCTCCAGACAGGGAAACCCAGTCTCTGTGTCCTGGGGCACACAGTTCTGTCTGTGATGGAGAGTAGGACATGCAGGGCTAATGGCTGGAGGCCCACTCAGGCCTGGTCGCTGTGCACCCACTGGTCTGCAGGACCTTTCCAGTGATAGAGTGGGTGACCTGAGGTCAGTCCTGCTTTCTTCTTCTCTGTGAGTTTTTTTTTTCTGAGACTGGGGCTCCCAGTCTCTGTTGCCCTTGAGCTCACAGTTCAGCCTGGGAAGGCGATCAGGACACAAAGTTGTATACTGCGACCTGGAATATCTTCTGGGTTCTTGCTGAGTGATCTGAGCGTGGACCCGACTGATTCCCACACCGTGGAGTGTCCTCTCATCTGGGAAACACAATAACTGTTGTTTTAGGGCTGAGAGTTCAGTTTTTACCAACATTGTACCAACATTGCTGTCCTGCTCCTCAGACACAGTGTCCTCCTGGCACCGCCATCTTGGATTCCCCCCTTCCTCATCCCTTTCAATTAATTTTGGTTGAAAGTCTGTTTTATTAGATATTAGAAGAGCTACTCCTGCTTGCTTCTTGGGTCCATTTGCTTGAAAACCTTTTTCCTGCTGCAACATCCCAGGAACTTTCCCAGAGATGAGTGCTCTGAGGTTAGACCCAATTGTTTCCCTCATCATTGGTTTTCTTCTTACATTGGAAACACAGTTAGTGGTGTTTGGGACCCACAGATTCAACTATTGGACACCATGCAGTCTCTGCTACCCAGCTTATCAGACACAGTGTGCAATCAGCTCAGCCATCTGGGATCTGTTTTTAATTTTTACTGAATATGAGTATTTTGATTGTATGCATGAATATGCACCTCTTGTGTGCCTAATCCTCACAGTAGTCTAAAGATGTCTTCAGAACTCATGAACTTATAGCAATTGAAAGTAGTGTGTCCCAGGTAAACACTAGCAATTGAGCCCAATTATTTGCAAGAGCAGCAAGTGCTCCTCACTGCTTAGCCATCTCTCCTATCTTATGTTGCTCATTTATGATCAGCATTTACACTGCTAATATTTTTGTCTTCTCTTTTTACCTGTTTAAACATGCATTCCCTTTTAGTAAGATATCATTGAAGTTACAGTTTAAGCTGGGGCAGTGCAGATTTCTGGAAAATAAATATACAACAGGAGTGAATGCATAATTCCTTGTAGAAGCTTTAGTAAAGACCTCTGAGTTCTTTCAATATTTTGTGTTTGTTTGATTGACTTTTAGGGGAGGCTCTGTCTTACTATATTGGTCTGGCTGTCCTAGAACTCTTTGAATAGATCATGCTGACATCCAGTTCAATAAGATACACCTGCGTCTGCCTCCTGAGTGATGGAATTGAAGGCATGACAGAATACACCCAGCTTGTCAACCATTTTTTGTAGTTAGTAACTGTTAATACATTTCTCTGATCTGCACTTAGTATTGTTCATCTGTTAATATCTCTGTGTCTCTGTCTCTCTATTTTACACACTTCTCTCTGTTTGTCTTTGTCCACATTAATTGCCATGTCTATTCCAAAGCTATATCCTATTCAAAAAGTTCAGATATGATACAGTTAAAACTTGTTATTCCGTTTAATTCTAAAATGACTTCGTGGCCTCCTGCGTGCACTGAAGATGGCGGCCGTTGTGGGAAGGTTGCTCTGGTCTTCGGTTGTTCGGCGGCATGGGAGTGCTATTTCCCGGGGTATTTCTGCCTCAGCAGTTCTTAGGCCTATTACTTCTAGAAGAACCTGCTTGACAGACATACTGTGGTCTGCCTCTGCCCAAGCAAAGTTTGCCTTTAGCACCAGTTCCTCAGTCCATGCCCCTGCTGTCACACAGCATGCACCCTATTTTAAGGGCACTGCTGTTATCAACAGAGAGTTCAAAGAGCTGAGTCTGGATGACTTTAAGGGGAAATACTTGGTGCTTTTCTTCTACCCTTTGGATTTCACATTTGTGTGTCCTACAGAAATTGTTGCTTTCAGTGACAAAGCCAATGAATTTCATGATGTAAACTGTGAAGTAGTTGCAGTTTCAGTGGATTCCCACTTTAGCCACCTTGCCTGGATCAATACACCAAGGAAGAATGGTGGTTTAGGCCACATGAACATCATGCTGTTGTCAGATTTAACTAAGCAAATAGCCAGAGACTATGGAGTGCTGTTGGAAGGTGCTGGCATTGCACTCAGAGGCCTCTTTATTATTGACCCTAATGGTGTCATTAAGCACCTGAGTGTCAACGACCTCCCAGTGGGCCGCAACTAGAAGAAACCCTCCGATTGGTGAAGAAACCCTCCGATTGGTGAAGGCATTCCAATTTGTCGAGACCCATGGAGAAGTCTGCCCAGCCAACTGGACACCAGAGTCCCCTACAATCAAGCCAAGCCCAACAGCTTCCAAAGAGTACTTTGAGAAGGTTCATCAGTAGGTCATCCCATGCTTGCTCTTCACCCAAAGCTTCTCATGCCAAAAAAAAAGAGCCCCAGCTTGAATCCACTCAGTGCTCTGAAGATTATTTATAGAATGGCAAAACCTCATCATGCTCTGTTTATAAGGACTGTTCCACACTTTGTTTTTTAAGACAGGCTCAGGCTCTGTAAAGGTGGCTAACTGCTTCCATAATCGTCCTTACCAGGGACTTCTTGATGGCTAACCAGTTCTCCATGAGTGTTTGGTGCCCATTTCTTAGATCATGTCTTCAGAGGGTAAACATTCTTCCTTTTAGCCTGCAGCAAACCTCTGTCTACAATGAAGTAGCAAATAGCACCAGCATTTAATGAAAGCTTCTGATCAAGGTCCTGAAATTTCCTTTTGAATTTCTGTGTATTAAACTTAATTTCCCCATTATTTCTTATTGTATTCATTAACTCACAGTGTCCTTTTGTGTTCTGAGGTATTGATGAGATATAATCATGAAGGAGTATGTCTAGTCCAGTGGTTGTATTTTTAAAACACCATAATCATTTTCTTTCTTCAAGTGTTGGATGTAAAGTATAGTATAAAAAAATAAACATTAAAATATTTAAAATGACTTAGTGATAACATTAACACTTTTTTAATAGAAAACTTTTAATCTTTATTTTTAATCTGTAGACTACATTATTTAGTAAGGAGGATATACAAAACAATGATCAAAGAATAATCATGTGTTCTATTCCTTTTATTTTTTCTGGTCACTCAGAAATATGATGTTATTGGCTATGATTGTTGTTGCTTGCCACTTACATTATTTTTATCCATGTATTCACTGTAGTCCACTTTCCCTTCCACAAATATATGAGCCCCCCTCTTCACATACTGATATGCCACATTTCTGAGCCCTGTTCAAAACATAATATTCAGTACCATGTTGTCTTTTGACTGATGTTACCCATCTGTTCAGTGTCCCCTGATCAACACATCTCATTTGTTGCTATATAAAATATCGTGACTGTGTTTTGTCCTTCCACCTGTCTCATGACAAGGTCCTGACCTATTCACCCACCTAACTGAAGATGATTCATAGATTGCTCAAGAACCCAACTAATGGCTGCTTTATATTCATGTCTTACAAACTG
>NW_026596224.1:0-12221 GCF_907164565.1 Psammomys obesus
ATAGATTGTATCCAAATAAATAAAATCAGATATGAAAAGGGAGTGTAACTCCAAAGAATCATTAGGTCTTATTTCAAAAGACTGTATTCCACAAGTTTGGAAAATTTAAAGGAAATGGAAGATTTTCCTGATCTATGTCACTTGCCAACATTAAATCAAGATCAGGTAAACAGGTTAAACAGTTCTATAACCTTTAAGAAAATAGAAGCTGTCATCAGAAGTCTCCCAACCAAAAAATTCCCAGAACCAGATGGTTGTAGTGTGGAATTCTACCAGACTTCCAAAGAGGACCTCATTCCAACACTCCTGAAACTATTCCACAAAATAGAACAGAAGGAATATTGTCAAATTTATTCTATGAGTCTATAGTCACTCTAATACCTTAAACCACACAAAGACCCAACAAAAAAGAAAATTTCAGAGCCATTTCCCTTATGGACTTAGATGGAAAAGTACTCAATAAAATACTGGAAAACCAAACCAGGAACACATAAAATACATCATTCACCATGATCAAGTAAGCATCATCCCAGGAATGTGGGGATGGTTCAACATATTTAAATCCAACTCTGTAATCCACTGGAAGAAAAAAGATAAACATGTTTATCTCATTAGATGCAAGAAAATGTCTTTGATAAAAACAAGCACCACTTCATGATAAAAGCAATTACACTAAAATCAGGGACAAGACAAGGCTGCCCACTCTCTCTATATATCTTCAACGTAGTACTTGAAGTTCTAGCTAGAACAATAGTACAACTAAAGGAGATCGGGGGTCCAAATTGGAAAGGAAGAAGTAAAAACATCCCTATTTACAGATGATATACTATTATATATTAGTGACCCCAAAAATTCTACCAGAAAACTTACACAGCTGATAAACCACTTCGGAAAAGTGGTTGCTATAAAATTAACTCAAAAAATCAGTAGTGGCCTGAATACAAATGAGAAATGGGGTGATAAGAAAATTGTGGAAATAGCATGCTTCAGAACAGCCAGAAATAATATCTTGGCAGAACTCTCCCCAAGCAAGAAAAGACTTCTGTTACAGGAACTTCAAGTCTCTGAAAAAATAAACTGAAAAGATATAAAAAGATGGAAAGAGCTCTCATGCTCATCGCTCGGTAAAATTAACATAGTAAAAATGACCGTATTAGCAAAAGCAATCTATATATTTAATATAATTCCTATCCAAAAAGCAACACAATTCATCACAGACCTTGAAAAAACAATTCTCAATATTATATTGAACACCAAAAAAATAATAACCCAGCATTTCTGTGCAATAAAAGAACTTCATGCCACAGAGGAAGATAATGCAGTCAGCCTTGATGAGAACTGATATGCTAGGGGCAGAAGGAAGGGAAGAATGACCCCCCCATCAGTGGGCTTGAGGAGGGACATAGAGGAGATGAGAGAGGGAGGGTGGGATTGTGAGGGGATAAGGAACGGGGCTACAGCTGGCATGCAAAGTGAATAAACTGTAATTGATTTAAAAATAAATAAATTAACAAACCTCTCCCCACACACAAAGAAACAGATTGTTTGATAAATGGAATTGAATTGAAGACCCAGAAATAAACCCAGGCACCTATGGACACTTGATTTTTTACAAAGATTTCAAAGACTTTAATGAAAAAAAAAAGAGAGCATCTTTAAATATCTCTGATCCAGCTGATGACTACATGTAGAAAAATACTAATAGACCCATATTTATCAACCTACACAAAACTCAATTCAAAGTGGAGCAATGACCCTAACATAAAAACAAACACTAAATCTATTAGAAGAGAAAAAAGGGAAGATCCTTGAATTCATTGGCACAAGAGACAACTTCCTGAACATAAAACCAACAACCCAGGCAGTAAGATTTACAATTAATACATGGGACCTCATGAAACTGAGAAGATTTTTTAAAGCAAAGGACCCTGTCAACACAACAAAATGACAGACTACAGATGGGAAACAGATCTTCACCAATCATACATCAGACAGAGGGCTAATTTCCAAAATATGTTTCCAAAATATATAAAGAATTCAAGAAATTAGACTCCAACAACCCAAATAGTCCAATTTAATAAATGCAGTATGCAACTCAGTAGACTTTTCAACAGAGGAACCTCAGATGACAGAGAAACACTTAAGGAAACACTAATGTCATTAGTCTGCAGGAAAACTCAAATCAAAATGACTCTGTGATTCCTTCTTACACCTACCAGAAAGGCTAAGATCAAAAACTTATTTGACAACACATGCTGACAAGGACATGGAGAAAAATAACCCTCCTCTATTTTTCATGGGAGTACAAATTTGGACCACTATTTTGCAAATCAATCTGGTGCTTTCTCAAAAATTGGGAACAGTTCTACCTCAAGAACCATCTATAATCTTCCTGGACATATAACAAAGATACTTCACCATCAATGGACATTTGCTCAACTGTATACATTAAGCTTTATTTGTAATAGAAAGAATCTTGGAGCAACCTAGGTGTTCCTCTACCAAAGAATGGGTAAAGAAAATATGGCACATTTACACTACTCAGTATTAAAATCAAATAAATCATGAAATTTGCAGGCAATTGGATGGAAATAGGAATGATTATCCTGAGTGAGGTAACCCATGGCCAGAAAGACACATATGGTATGTATTCCCTTATAAGTGGATATTAGCCATATAGCACAGGATAACTACACTACTAATCATGGACCCAAAGAAACTAAGTAACAAGAAGGGCTCAAGGTAGGACCTTCTTAAATCTCACTCAGATGGGAAAATTAAATAGACGGTGAAAGAGGAAATATAAAGGGAAATGGACAGGAGAGGTTGTGTGGAGCGAGATGAGGGAAAGCAGATATGAGGAGAATTGGGAGGCAAGGTTTAAGGGCCTGGAGACAAAGGGTGAATGAAAGAAGGTTAGAGAAATCATTGAGACAAACTGTAGAGATGGGTCAGGCTATAGTACAGGGAGGATATGGGGATGTCTCTAGCTGAGCCTGCCATCAGCGTGGGAGTTGAGAGTGTAGAAAGCCCCCTTCTAGCCAGGGAGGACCTATAGTGGTGGGAGGGAAAAACCAATCTACCTAAAAACCTTCCAAACAAAATTTATCCTAACTACATGATGGACAAAGACAAAGATACAGCAGGTCTGATGGAATGAACAATCAATACTTGTCCGAACCTGACACCCACCACATGGGAGAGAGCCAATCTTTGATACCATTAATGACATGTTCTATGTTTACCGAGGAGCCTAACTTAACCTTTCTCTTAGAGCCCCCTCACCCTCAGCAGTTAATCAAAGCACATGCTGAGACTCACAGCCCGGCATCACACAGAGCTTGAAGAGTCTCATGGAAGAGTGGTTGGGAATGATATAAGGAGCCCAAGACTAGAATGCTGCAAGAAGACAGAGCAAACTGACCTAGATCCACAGGGGCTTCATACATGGAGTGGAACTAGGTCCAATACATATATGTAAATGATGGGATGTTGGATCTTCATGTGGGTACCTTAGTAAGTTGAGCAGTTGTATCTTAGTAAGTTGTGAGCAACCATGTATGTGCTAACAACCACACTTGGGTCCTCTGCATGTTCAGCAAGTACGTGTAACACTGAGTCATCCTGCAGCATGATTCAATTACATATCTAACTTAATACAGTGGGTAAACAGTTCAACTACTGAGGCACAATATTGTGTTACCTAATTAACAGTGTGTGTTATAATTGTTGCTTAGGTGCTAAGTTATTTGTACACAGGACATACTAACTTAGATAATATCATATCTCTAGAAAGCTGTGTTCACAAACTGTGTCAGTGTTTATGTCAAATATCATTGTTTTACATGATACTCTAAATTATACTGTGCACTCTATGTTCAGAGTTCATTTTTATTTATTTTTGAATGGATTTAAAGTTCAATTGACTTATTCAACAAACTTCTTGATGGCACCCTATTTGAATGTGACCATCAAGGCTCATATATATAAATGAATCCCATGTTTATATCTTGTTGGTTTAAAACCCAAACACATCCATTTATCACTAATACATAGAGATAGTGCCTAAGCTTATGAGCACTGTGTTTTAACATTTAATAATAGAAGCACAGTCTTGGTTTTTCCTTCATTTTAAGTAATTAAGAATGAAGAAATTATAAAAGCCATTACTTTTCAGTTACTTATGTCACTTGAACAGGCTATTAATTTTAAGGTCTTTTGTCATTAAATATAGATTGAATTGTATGTGAAATACCATCTTAGGATGTTTTCATTATGTCTAAAGCTTATTTCAATGGGTATATTGTAAGAAAATATAAATTTTGATTATTGAACTTGCTATATTTTTACATTAATCGCACATTTATATTTCAGAATTTCATGTTAGGTTAGGAAACATTTGCTGAAACACATTTTAATTTAATGTCTTCAAATCTGAGCTTTCAGTTCCAAAATCATGTCAGATAATTATAGACATATATAAATATACTATGACAAGTCCTTTTGCCTTTTAAAATATTCTTTTAATTATAAGAAGAAAATGCTTTCTTGGTTAACCACAGTAAATTGCTTACCAATAATATATGAACCCGTTGATTCCCTTGCTTATGAATGAGGCTTACCTGCCATGGTAGAATCTCACCCTTCTTTCTGTCATCCATAGATTCCATTTCAGTTTTGGTCAACAGCATTTTATGGAGAGCATGGGCCACTGCATATACTGCATTCCATATGGAATAGCTGGGCTCAGAAGTAGTCATCACATCATTTATTTCATCCCCAGTCTTTAGGGAAATATTCGCTGGACAGAGTTTAATTTTTTCACATAGAAAACCAAGAGGTGAACAATCAAAATTGTCAACCCAGAATTTAGAGAAGTAAGAATCTCCTGGGTACTGGGAGGGTGTAAGTGCCTCAAGAAAGTGCTTGAAGCCAGGGATACTTCTCCTCTTTGAAAATGAGAAGCTTCCTCTGAAAATATATATCCAAAAATTCCTGTCATTGAATGTAGACTCTAAATATGTCAGGTGTTGGTTTGCCATGATCCACACCTTTCTTCTTAAAAAAAATTTAATGTATGGGAGGGAGATCACCAAGTCATCCATATTACCATAGAATAAAATCACATTTACTTGTATATGTTGGTACAAGTTCAGCAATCCATAATCGTAAAATATTCTAAATTTCGAGTTATCAGACAGGTTTTTTTTGTAAAAGCCACACAGATATCTTCTGAAACCATCTTTACTGTTAGGTCTGAGAGAAACTCCCTTCCTCTCCCATCATCAGATACAAAGAGCCCCAGCCACCTCCAGCCAAAGTGGAGCAATAAAGAGATCAACCCTTGGGTTAGAGCTCTGTCTTTAGGAGACATCTGATAAAGGGTTGGGAATGTATCTTTGTCACTTAGCATGAAATCAAAGGGACCATATGTGACCTGAAGAAGCAAAGGAAAAAAAAGGTGATTCTTGAGTTTCACATATTTGGAAACATCACCCAGAGGGAGGAAATGAGTTCATTCTTTGCATATGAGAATCAAAGGACGGAATATTGGTGAGGAGCTGTCTTATCTGAGATTAGCTTGTCTCTCTAATCATGTGATGGAATATGTTTTTTTTTCAAGTACCATGAGCTCCAATGTTACTAAGGTATCTGGAGTAAACAATATTCTGTTCAGTGTCTTTGAAAGACCTGATAGATCTCCTTTGTTGCAATAACAATGTAACAGAGTATCTGATGTAGTGAAAGACTGCAGAATGCATTACCAAATACTTTCTGGTCGTATAACACCATATTTCCCAGAACCTTCAGCTTTAGGAAAGCAAATAGAGAAAGAGACTAACAAAATTTTTAGAGATTCAGTTACCTAAGTTAAAATGGTACAAGTTGTGAAGATCTGAAATCACATTTCCAGGGGTTATTGCATCATTCCTGTCTAATGATAGATTTGACTGAGAAAAAACAAACAACAACAACAACAACAACAAAAAAAAAACTTCTGAAACAGATTTAAATTATTCTGTTTCATTTTTTGTTACATTAGGATAAAATACATTTATGAATTGTTTAACTGAGAGATAACAATCAGAGTTACACTGTGGTTTTATAATCTTGATTATTCCTGACCCTTGTGCTCACACAGTATTTTCTCTGTTTGTAGTAATGCCTGCTGATGGATGCCTTTCTTCAGTGTAGCCTGAAAAGAGTCAATTGTGGCAATCTATTTAAGTGGTTTGTCTCTGTGAGTGCTGTGCTGAGATCTACATTTCTGAATAAGATTGTTAATTCCTTGAAAGATTTTCATCCATGATGACCTTGAAGATTGTTCTAAATTTAGTTACATGTCCCAGACTTTCTTTTTTCATACGTCAGTATTGACAACTGCAGGAATTCTGAGATTGTTATATGCTTTCTTTGGTACTTAGGTATCTTTCTTGTACAATTTGACTTATGATAAAATGCAGCCTGAGTATCCACAATACATCTTCCAGTGTTTGACAATAGAGTCATGGTTTCCACTAAGTGATCTGCTTAGAAATTTTCTGAATGTACTGTGCATGATTTTTACCACACTCTTTAAACTGTTAACCATTGTCATATCAAAGTAATTCATTCACTGCTCTTTTAAATCTACCTATACTAAACATAAAACACTTCTCTGTTTTCTTTTGTTTGTTTTCTTTTTGTCAGGTTTGACCTGTGATTGTGCACAAAAATACTTTTCTAACTTACCTGTGGGACTTTGTAGAGCTCTAAAAGTGTTCCAATTGCAGCAGAAAATTCTGATGTGGTTCCTGAAATGATTCCTAGAGCTTTGTGTTGTGTTTTGCATTTGTAGTTAGGAACATACTCAGTTCTTCCAGACATTGACATCAGAGGTCCTTCCAGAGTTTTTTTGTTAGAATTAAAGGCATTGTAGACATGGAAACCCAAGGTCACATTGGGAAGCAGTTGTGATTCCTTATTGATCTGATCAATGGCAAAGTATAAGGTCAGCAAATATAGATAGTTTCTCCACTTCGGTCTAAACCAGAACAGAATGATGAGTGTCGTAAGTCCATTTTGTCAGAAGCTCTTTATCAAATCGAGGAACCTAGAAGTGTTAAGCCTTGACTTTTACTGTGACATGTACAGCTTTTGTGAATAAGCCCCTGACGAATCAAGAACATCATGGAATGGCACCTAAACTCTCAGAAATTGAACTATAACTAATAATGGTTTCCTTACTGAAGATTTTTGTGGGTAAAGTATCACTTTTTTATGTCCTGTGACTGCTGACTTTATAGCTGTTTATGGTGTTTCTCTTTACGGAAACATTGGAATACAGAAGAGTCACTAATGTGTTCACTAGGAATGTGAATAAGAGCTTCATGTCCTTTTGTTTTGCAATTATTCATTTTCATACTCATTTACAAAAATTCTAACAACTTTGCTTGTATGCACTCTTAGTGTTAAAGTGTTGTATTGAAGGATGGATAGACATCCAGGCATCTAGGCACACTGACCCCTTTTGTACAAAGAAGAGCATCAGTCTCAGTGCCCACAGGAGTTCCTGGAACCATCTGTAGCTCTAGGTCATGAGATCCCTTTTGGAATTTAAGAGCACCAGGCATACATGTTATATTCACACAAGAAGGCAAGCACTAAAGTACATGAAGTAAAAATAAATACACCTGTGTAAAATAGAGTTAGGGGACTGTAGAAGTGACTGAGATGTTATAAGTACTTGCTGTACTTGTGAAGGACTCTGATTCAGTCACAGTAGCCACTTTTTGGATGACCATATCATTTAACACCAGTTCTAGAGGTCTCCCTCTCCCCTCTACACACACCAAGCATACCTGTGGTACACAAACAAACATGTAGGCAAAACACTCATAAACACAAAATAAAAATACAAAAAAAATTATAAAAAGTAAAAAGTAACAACTAAAGGAAAAGTGTTTCTATAAGTTTCCAGACAAAATCGTTGACTAGAGTTTCCTGGGTAAGGTAAGGCAGTGAAATAAAAGAGTAAGTTAAACTAGCATAAGAAAAAAAAGGAAAACACAAGTCCTATCAGGCAGTAAAAAAATTACTCATTATAGGAGGAAATGGAATTTTGGTGTAGGTAGTTGGGCTGAACTGTCTCACTCATAGACTTCCATGTTTGGGGATGGGTCTTCAGATGCTTCTTTCCAAACCCCTGGTAAGTGAGCCTGCATGGCCTCAATAGAGGCAGAGTAACAGAAATCATTAGCCTGAAGTCCACTGGTTTCTACTGAAGGAAAGATTCTGCCTTCATTCCTGCCATCACCAAGTAGAAATTCTATTTGGTTGCAATATATTAAACTGAGGTCTATGACTAGATGCTGTAAAGAGAATCTATTGGTCTAAACAATGCAATTAGCAACCATTGACAGAGGGAGGATTAGCCTTTCCCAGGAATTACTCAATACCAAAGATTCAACTGTGTGAATGTGTACATGTATGAATGATAACTCCTGGAAAAAGCTATGTCTGCAAAAGCTGGCTAAAAAAACTTCATTGATGATTTTAACCTTCGGATACCTGAGGTCTGACTTTGGATCCTAGTCCCTTAGCTTGGCTGCATTGTCTGTCCTCAGTGGGAGAGGATGATCCTGATCTTGTAGAGACTTAATGTACCAGGTTGATACCCATGTGGAACCTTTCCCTGCTGTGAAGAGGAGAAGGGAAAATGGGGGAAACAGTGTGTGAGAGGAGGTACTGGAGGATAATGGGAGGGCTTCTATCAGAATGTAAAATTAATAAATATATAAATTAATGGAGAAAAACTTGTAGCTTATATATAATTTATTTAAATATTTCTAAGAATATTTTGTATACATTCTATAACTCAGGATTTGTAAATTCTTGGGTTTGGTTTAAAACTGTAAAATCATCAACAAAATTTCAGGTTAAATTGTAAAAAAAGATTAATAGCTAAAATCTACAGCATGCTTGTGTATGACGTGCATTCAATTCTTATTTAGAAAAATAAACGTGTCAGAACATAGTGTATATGTTATGGGAATACAATTTCTGTTTCTGGAAAATATAACTTACTAACATCAAATGTTTGACAATGGTTTATAAATTCCTACGGTCATAAATATTTATTTAGGTTAACAGAGACTGACTTAGAGATGTATGTCTACGTTTATAAGTGTCTAAAAACACACATATATCTCTACTAACTGTGTTCAAAATGAGGCTTGTTGAAAAACCTAGGTAAGAAATAACAGATGTTAAATAACTAAGTCATGTTTTATAAATAAGGTCTATTGGAGGTTGTTCTCATGTGTGTTACTGGCACTCAAGATCTGTTACACCTGTCTTAGTTTTGAAAACCTGCCGAAGACATACCTGATTGTTTGATTAAATGTCCTATATCTGGGCATGGCAGAATGGGTTAGGCATGACAAAGATTATGGGGCTTCTGGGAAAAGAGAATCATGAGACAGATGGTCGGGAAGCGAGGAGGAAGAAGAATGCCATGATGGGTTATTGTGGAGAAAAGGCCATGTGGGCTGAGGAAAGACACTAATAATGACATGAAAAGGCTCATATGTAGAATGCTAGTATGTACCATGGGATTATAGATGGGAGGTGGACCAGATGAGGAGGATTAAATTGGAAGGCATTGGATGGGGGCTGGGAGATGAATTGTGAGGTTATTGAGGCAGCATATGTGAAATATCTATCTGACTCAAAATAAATAAGACAATTATAAAATTTAACCAGTATTGGTGTCTTATTTGTGATAAGAGGTTAAATAATACCACAGTGATAGTGTTCTGGCAAATAATAATAAATAGTTTAGAGCCCAACAATCATTTTTTTTTAATTTTCTGCAACAAAGGTCTTTAAATTCCTAAGGTCAATCCAGGATACCAGAATTTTACATGAAGATGTAAATATAACCTCTCTGTCTTTGCTTAATATGTTAATGTTTAACTATTTGGATAAACTGAGTAATATAAGAAACTAATATTCTGTAAGATACACTACAAATGGATCTAGAAAAATGACATTCCTAGTCTTTCTGTGAACTCTATGTTTTAAGGTTCTTTTTTGTTGTAAAAGATCTTCACCTAAATCTTCAAATCAAAATCTTAAGGCTCAAACTTACCATGGCTAAAAGTGCAAAAGTCTAATCTTAAAAGCTGTGAACTTGTTGAAAACTGTAAAAGATAATTAATATTCTGGATAATGGTCAGACACCTTACAAATGACCAAATACTTTAACATGTTCAAAGGTAGGCTTATCATCATGCACAGTATAAACATAATGCCTATACAGAAAAAAAAAGTGTGTGTCTAATCAAGGACAAACCTTACACAAGTAAATAAATATCAGTGAATTTTATTTAATATAAAATATGGTTAACAAGTTAGATGTTCCCCAAACCCTTCAGAGAGTTCTTCTAAATATGGATTTAAGAAACCTAAAGAAAAAGTCTCCCTCTGGTAAACAAAAATATACATTTCCAGTCAGAAGCTAAGGCAATTCACAAATACTATGGGCAGAAATAGCCTTTGTCTTCATCATATTTGAACTGTAGTAATGCTGACAATTGAACCAAGAATTGACATATGCTTCACCCATCATTATATCCCTGACCAACCTCTGGAGACTGTTGACTTGAATACCCTAATGTGCCTGGCCAAGACAGGGTAGTTTTCCCAAGTTCCTCTTCCATAAAACATCTCTCAGACCTTACGGGTCTGGTGCTTGAAAGCTGTTGATTCCCTATGTTGCAGCTGAAGCCTTAATGTTGTCATGGGTGACATTCAAAGGTCTGCTCACCACAAAATATTTGAACACCATGGAGGAACCTAGACTGGGTGCACAGGTATCAGACTTTTTGACTGATACAGAGGCCATTTGTTTTATACTGCTTATTCAATTTAACCCTCTCAGATCTCTGGTGGTGTTGACAGCAAGTTGTCACTATAGAAATTGAACAGCAATCAGGAAACTTTAGGCAGATCTTTAAAACGAGGCTGCAGAAGCATGGTCATTCCATATTATATGTGACAATCAAGCCTTGTTCTTTCTACAGCTAGTAGGTCACCTGCTTAAGGAAGCATTATACCAGACAGATTTGCCTTGCTGACAGGCATCACACTGAACAACATAATCACACAAAAATGAATATATAGGAAAGTCAAACTAAAGCTATCATGTTATTAATATCTATCAACTTAATTGTTAGAATTTTTAATTACAACAACTTGCTTTTCAAGCACTGCTTAATTAACAGAGTCTTCTGGTAAATGGCTGGAGGGGGAAACAGAGGCTGTAAACTTGATATAAATTTTAACTGTTTAAGACAGTGAATTATGATATCTAAATGCAAGTTGTAAATATCTGAGACGGTGGTTTAAGGTATGAGAAAATGAGACTTAATGCTTTCAAAATGTTGGAGTTTTAAAATATTAATCAGTGGAGTTCTGATATCCTATGGAAACCACCTGATGGAAGATATGGCTCCTGTTCTCATAGGTATAGAATCTAGTTTTTTAATGTCCTATCATTGTTCTAAAGACACAGTGCTTTTATTGTGCAGAAATCTTATCTGTCATTATATATATATATATATATATATATATATATAGAGAGAGAGAGAGAGAGAGAGAGAGAGAGAGAGAGAGCTATGTCTGTTCATTTTTCGTGACTTTAGCCCAGAACCATCATTTTTTGATCTCCAAGATTTAGGTATAACTGTAAAGCACGAATCTAACCCAGCTGTTTACAGATATTTGCTTTTCTTACAATGAGGATTACAGTGTGCATTCTGTATCGTGTTTATATTAAAATATTTGAAGTGTTCATCTTCTTTAGTAAAGTTTTAAAAATATACTATAAGCTCCAAGAAATTGAGACTTGATACCCCTAACAGAAGTCAAACAGATTCTAGATTAAGACTTCTGACAATTAATAATTCATTCTTTCTGTCTCTTGCCTATCTCTGAGGAGGGGTTCTTTTCTTTCTCTGGTCTTGGTACACTTTCTACCTCCTGATGTAGGGGACTAATGAACTATAGTTTCTCCCTCTTGTGAAAGCATTCCTAAGAGTACTTAACTTGCAAAATAAATCAGGCATCCTGAGATTTTTCTCTTCACATACTCCATAACAATACAGCTAGGAGGACCACAGGCTTATAGGTTTCTTTCCTGCTCACAAAGAGGTGCATAGAATGAGCCTTTCAGAAGA
>NW_026596225.1:0-4628 GCF_907164565.1 Psammomys obesus
ATGAAGTGTGATCTTTAATTTCATGTGCCCAGAAACTTCTGTTTTTTTATGAGTCTTTCCAATATGATTGGGCCTAAGACTCCTGAATAAAATCCCCACTCCTTCTGAATTGGGAAAGAATCTGCTTGTCGTTCTCTCATTCTTGCTACAAATGATAAAAATTTACTTATTTTTTGAGCTTTAATTAGAAAGACAAACACTGTTTGGGTTAGACTTCCATGGAGAAAAGCACAAAGGATGGAAATCTGCTTGGAGACCTGCCTTAGGAACATTTTGGAGCTTGGGCTCAGCAGCCTGTATCTCGCCTGTCCCCTAGTGGACAAACTTCGCAACCTCTGGGGCTCTGGTTGTCCTGGCTTTGCTTCCTGGCTTCTGCACCAACAGAACCCTTAGGAGGAAGGAGTCTGTGGAGAGTCTCAAGATCACAGGGGAAAAAAAAAAAAAAAAAAAAAAAAAAAGCCACCCAGTACTGCTCTGGAAATTCTGCCTTTTTAAATATAAATGTTCACACAATATATTCTGATCTCATTTTCCTCTCCCTCTTCTCCTCTCAGATCCTCCTTGTCCATTCAACTCCATACCTTGCTTCTCTCTGTAGAAAACAAATGGAAAATCTGGGCAATGGTGGCACTTGCTTTAATCCTAGCACTTGGGAAGCAGAGCTAGGTGGATCTCTGTGTCTACACCCTGGTCTACAGAGTGAGTTCCAGGACAGCCAAGGCTACACAGAGAAACCCTGTATAGAAAAACTGAAACCAAACCAAAACAACAAGAACAACAAAAACAAAACAAAACAAAAACACACACAAAAACAAAACAAATGGAAAAATAGAAAACAAACCAGGCTAAAAACAAACATGTTTGTTGTGTTTTATTTTATGTTAAAAATAAAAACAAAAGACACCAGAAACACACATATGTTCATAAAACACAAAATATGAAACCACAATATGTAAGTAAAGACCAGTAAGGTCTTCTACTGTTTGGGAAAGCATTAGGAGACGAAGGACCTTCAAAAATACCACTGTGCTTGTTTTTGTCGGCCATGTGCTGCATGCAGCTGCCCTAAGTTCTAGCATTTTAGACAGTTGAAATATCAAACAAGTGTAACGCAGCCTGGCTCGTGAAAATTCTGGTTAGTTCTATTTGTCAATGGTTGTACTGCTGAAAAAAAAAAAAAAGGTTTCCCTTGGCTATCTTGTTATGGACCAGCCTGGGCTAAAAAAGATCCTGTCTCTACAAAACAATTACATAAAAATTAAGGTGTCCTAATAAAGGCATGAGGTTTTGCAGAATAAACATAGATGGAAAACTCAGAATTGATTCTAAAACAATTGAAGTATCAGTAAGGCTGTCTATCTTGGCATAAACTCTTTGAAGTTCCAAAATTGTGATGAATATATATCTATTTTCATTATAAAGTACTGAGCCTAGACCGGTTTGGTAGCGCACACCTGAAATCCCAGCACACTAGAGGCAGAGAATGGCAGATCTCTGTGACTTTGAGGCCAGCCCGGGCAACAGGGCAAGTTCAAGGACAGCCAAGGATATACTGAGAAACCAAACCAAATAAGTAAATTATTTAAAACAAACACAAAAATGAAAGATCTACCTACCTTTAGAAGAATCAAGGTGTCAGACCTCCTCTAGTCACCATTGTCCCTGGATTCCCACTAAGTCTGGCATCTCTGAACTCTTAGACACCAGAGGCTGCTGCTGTAGAGGGGATTGGGCATGCTGGATACCCTATGTAACAACTTCCCTAAGCTGTTCCACTCTCAGCACAGATATGGAACCCATTGTGTCTCCAAAATCAGATTGTTCTTTGCTTGTCACAGTGACCTGCAGTTCACTTACAGCCCCCTGTGTTCACTCTGGAAAACCTTATTTAATGAAGAAATCCTAGTAAGTTGGCCCTTCATTTGTCCCTATCAACACTGTGTTGGAATCAAGCAAATGAGATTAATCCTAAGTACTTCCATTTTGTTTTCAGACTCCATTTTGATCATAAAGTGTAATTCAGTTCAAATTCCCAGGCTCTAGGGGAGCTTTCCGGATGCCTAGCCAATGTCATCCTTAACATAATGATTGTTCTTAACCGTGGAAGATCAGATGATTCTGATTGATGAAAAATTGTGACTGGAACTTGGCACAGATGTTTGTAGATCTCAGGCTTAAAAACTCTGTAACATTCTGGCTAGGGAGTTGCAGTTCAGCTGCTGAGTCTGGATTAGTAGCAGTGGAGAATACAGTAAATTTTTGTCATCTGCGTAAATCGTACTAAGTTGAACATTCAAAGACTCAGTCAGCTCCCGAGTCTGTGCTGTTGTCCCTGACTGGTCAGATTTGGCTGCACGACTCAAATAAAGATGTTGCTTTGCTGGACTCTTGTGACTGTTCCCATTGTTCTGGGTTTTCAGAACCCAGAAGCTCTTAGTATCGACGTCATTCCAATCCCACACTCCCAAGCTCCGCCCATGCCCACAGGGAAATGCCCCTCGGACTTGATTAGTGACCACTTTCTACCCCAGATTCTAATACTGACTTTGCCACTGAAAAACAATTACACGGATGGTGGAAAGATTTTAATTATATTCACTGTCCAGATTTTTAAAAAATGTCTTAACATGTCAATTGTAAGAAAGAGATTTTTCTTTAAGAAAAGAAAAAGAAACTTTGAACAGTCAGGAGGGCAAAATAAACATCAGGGCTCCTAGGCATGCAGGGCACAGTCCCAGTGCACCAGTCCAGAGACAGCATGAGGCTCTCATTCTTGTTTTCTCTGGCTGCGGATGTCATGGTATATCAGCAAGGCTTGGCTGTTTTTTCTTTTCCAGATCCTTCTGTCATGTGAGCCTCCATTTTCAGCAGTTTCTGAGAGCGGCCTGGGCTCCAGGATTCACTCTGGACAGGCATCCCTCCACCTCTGTGTGCGCTGTCATCTTCTGGCTGGCTCAGAGTCCACAGGGCCCCTCTCCTGGAAGCTCCTCCTCCTTCTTGAGAAGCCCAAAGCCCCTCAGCAGCTCTAGCCTTTGGCTCCTCCACAGGCGGCTCTCTACAGCGTTTCTGGCCCCTCTCAGCTCCAAAAGCGGCTCCATCCAGCAGTGTGACTAACATGGGGTTCCAGCTTCCACAGCACTGGGGGTGCTGGCAGGAGCGGTGGCTCAGGGCCTCAAAGTTATCCATTGCCCAGGCCCATGCCTGTTCATGGCTCATGTTGGGCGGCATGTGGGGCTCTGGGTGGTGGTACCTCCTTCCAGCCAGCTCTTCCAAGGTTGATGCAGAGAAAGCCATGGCTTCAGCTTCCCAAACAGGCCAAGCAGCAGAGCCAGCTAAGAGGCAGCTGATGCTCTCCAGCAGGGAAGCTGCTTTTATACAGTGTTCTGCTGGAGGTGACAGCTGATGCCAAAGCCCAATTGTGTGGGAATTAGCACACCTTCGCAGAGCCAATTGGTTCAGAACCTAATCCTGTCAAGGAGGGAACTTAATCTTTTGAGAAAGCACTGCCCCCAGTTTCTTGGAATGGAGAAATGATCAGGAAACGCAGAGAGATCTAATTAGGTCCATGGAGGTAGAGCTCTCCAGCTGGGTGTGGTGTCTCACACCATTAATCCCAGCACTCAGGAGGCAGAGGCAGGCAGATCTCTGTGAGTATGAGGCCAGCCTGGCCTATTGAGTGAGTTCTAGGACAGAGCTACGCAGAGAAATCTTGTCTCAAACAAACATACAAACAAACAAAAGAGTCCTGTACCCACTTAGAATTGTAAATGTTGGAATCTAGGTCTAAATTCCCTGCACCAAAGGAGCATTCACATTTGCTATGATTTTCATATTTAAAAACTAATTAAGTTTGTATTGCAACATTACCCATAGTGGTTTTTGCAATATTGACCCTTCTTTTTTTTTTTTTTTTTTTTTTTTAAGATTTATACATTTATTTTGATTTGCTATGCATACAGTATTCTGCCTGCACAACAGAAGAGGGCACCAGATCTCATTATATATGGTTATGAGTCACCATGTAGTTGCTGGGAACTCAGGACTCTGGAGGAGCACTCAGCAGAGGTGCTCTTAAACTCTGAGCCATCTCTCCAGCTCTGACCCCTTTTTTTTTTGGCACAGGGTTTTTCTGTGTAGCCCTGGCTGTCCTGGAATTCAACCTGTAAACAGGCTGGATTCCAACTCAGAGATCCATCTCTCTCTGCCTCATGAGTGATTAATGGTGTGTGCCTCCACCACCTGACAATAATTATGGTGATGAGAACAATGTTGAGGCTCTTAGGGTGTTGCTCTCATCCTTGGTCAGAGAAACTGCTTCTCCTCCTCCTCCCAGTCATATATATGATGGCCTCATCCGCATGTATGTCTACATGACAAAAGCAGGCATGGGATCCCATTGCAGATGGCTGTGAACCACTATGTGGGTGCTGGGAAGTGAATTCAGGACCTCTGGAAGGGCAGCCAGTGCTCTTAACTCCTGAGCCATCTCTCTAGCACACTGCCCTGCACCGTATATTTTAAAGGTCCATTTTTATATCAGTTAATGTTATGTGATTTTTTTCTTGCATGTTTTATTATTTCATTATTATTATTATTATTATTATTATTATTATTATTATTATTATTAT